>NW_024731261.1:0-12596 GCF_018991925.1 Homarus americanus | reverse complement strand
AATTACCAGGTGCCACTAAAACACAACCTCGGTAATTACCAGGTGTCATTTAAATACAGGTGGGTATAATTAACACCTGGCCACAGAACATAGTACCCCTTAATGATGTGAGTGACAGCTATCACCTCGAGCTGATGCTCTCTCTCTCTCTCTCTCTCTCTCTATATATATATATATATATATATATATATATATATATATATATATATATATATATATATATATATATATATCCATCTATTTATCTATCTATCTGGATAAAAATACCGTAAAAGGGTAAATAAAAATAAATGCTTGAGAACAACTTTTAGAGAAAATGAACTTTCTAAACTTTCACTTTTTTCCTTACCGGCCTAAACGTATCAACCAACTTTGCAACTGCTGCTCACTTTAGTCTCCTTACGGCGTGGGGGAAAAAAGGGGGAAAGAAGAGGCAAGGTAAAAGGCTTTATTTCCCGAGTTTCGCCCCTAAGTTGTGTTGAACATTTTTCCCCTGCTAAATGGTTCTTTTTTCCCCTAGTTGGTTGATTTTCCCCTGCTAAATGCTTCTTTTTTCCTCTAGTTGGTTGATGTACCCCCTGCCAACTACCCCACCCCCTATTCTACCTTCCCTACTTTCCTCCCTAGCTAAGAAGACAATTTCCCCTGCCAGTAGAGTTTACCAGTGAAATGTTTTCTTTTACGAGTGAGGATTGTCCATGCCTTGAGGGATTTTCCTCATTAGTGGGACTTTCCCTATTAGCCGTATTTTCCCTGCCAGTGATATTTTTTCATAAGTTATTTCCCGGATGAATTTTGGATTTTAACGTGCAAGAGGGATTTTTTTTCTGATACAAAGACAATGTTTCCTAGCAGGTATTTTTCCTAACCTAACCTAACCTAACCTAACCGAGCCTACCTATGATAATTTTCTTTTTCTTTTTTTTCCCTGCCAACTTTCCTCTCCCCAACAATTTATTTCCCTCTCCTCCCCAGTCCTCCCCAATCAGGTATATTTTTGTTTACTCCCCAAAACTCTCACTATCTCCCCTACCAATGATAATCTCCCCTTTATCCATGCCTTTTCCCCCCCCAATCCAAATTTTCCTTCCCTAATCAATCTTATTTTTTCCCCTGACATCACTAAATTTCCCCTTCTATTTTCCCCCACCAATCGTATTTCTCCCCCGCCTCTCTCCCGTCTTCCATGGCTGCTAGAATCTTATTTCCTCACATAAACTCACAGACTCTTTATCTTATTGTTATCTTACCTACTGTTTACAAGATCGTCGTGTAAGATAGCCAGGGTTGAAGGGCGTGGCAGGAAGGCCTCTTATCTTATCGCTATCATCTTGACCTTTTACGGGGAAACTCCAAAGGGAAAGAAGTGGGTTAATTTCCCTAATCTTCAGGGGTAGGAAACTTAGGTTCGAATAGTTTGGGGGAAAAGTAGGATATTTTATTTACCCGTGAGAGAGAGAGAGAGAGAGAGAGAGAGAGAGAGAGAGAGAGAGAGAGAGAGAGAGAGAGTTTATGTCTCACCTAAGTAGAAGTTTGATTGAAGAGAAACTTTTGTGATTAAACCAATAGTTCCATCGAGAGAAAATTCCTAAGGATGTGAAGAATTTTAACGCGTGTTCTTGGTACGTTTTAGGTTAGGTTTAGGTTTAGGTTAGGTTTAGGATTAGGTTAGGTCAGATTAAGTCCGGTGTTTTAAAGAGGCGGAGAAGGTCAATTAGACAACAGTGAATTTTTGTGACGTGGTGATTGGCTCATTTCGTTCCCTAATTGTGTGTGTGTGTGTAGAAACGGAGAACCTAATATTTCTCTCTCTCTCTCTCGCTACAATTTACAATAAACTCACAATTTTTTTTTCTTCTCACGGGAAAAAAAACAAAAACAAAAACAATTACAATTTCTTCTCGAGTAAAACAGGAAAAGGAAAGAAAAAACACAACAGGTTAGGTTAGGTGTTGTGTTAGTGATAAATGCAAGAGGAAGGTGGGTGATAAACACACACACACACACACACACACACACACACACACACACACACACACACAGACAAATGGCCAAATTATATATGTGTTGGGCGTAGCTAAGTGACTAACTACCTTACTTTCTCTACGTGAGGCAATTTTAATCAGCCCCATTTCTTCTACCCGACAGGTGTGTGAGGGGGACTTCCAGGCCTACTAGTGACTTAGTGGGTCTAATTTACCTTTTAATTAAGGTGTTGTACGGTGTTGAGTGTGTCCTTGCGAGTGTTGTTGTTGTGTTTGTTGTGGTTGTGTTTGTTAGTTACTTGTTCTTATGTTGACTCATCTGACTTTTCTGACTCGCCTGATTTAACTGACTCACCTGACTTACCTGAATTATCTGACTCACCGTACTCACCTGACTGACTCCCCATACCTGACTCACCTGACTGACTCATTACCGCCATTGTCAAATTAGTACCGACTATTGACCAGCGATGTTGAGGTGATTATTGTTTTAATTACTTGGGTCTGGTTGAGAGTTTTACATCCAAATGCTTCGAATTCTGTGGCGGTTTTTAAGTTCTTCCTTATATAACATCCCACGTTGCTATTGTTCTTTTGTTATAATGTTTGGTGTTCTTTTGTTCTTTGTTATTCATATTAAAAGGGTAATTGTTGTTGTTGTTGATTATTTTTTTTTGTTGGGTCAGTTGGGAGCGGCGTTAAAAGAGACTGTGTTGCGTATTTGTTGTTGTTTCTAATTGGGTTTTTTGTTTGTGTGTGTGTGTGTGTGTGTGTGTGTGTGTGTGTGTGTGTGTGTGTGTGTGTGTGTGTGTGTTATAATAATTGAGAGTTGGTTATCATTATTTCTTACTTCTTTTGTTTTATCTTATTTCTCTTCTTCTTTATTCTTGTTTTTGTAATTATTGTTCTTGTACTTCCTGTTCTTGTTGATGGTGTCTTTGTTCTTTTATTTCCTTATACTTCTAATTCTCTTTTTCCATCTTTTTCCCGTTCTTCTTTTTTCCCCATTTCCTTCTTCTCCTCCTCCCCTTCCTCTTTTTCTCCCCTTTTCTTTTTTACTATCCCTTCTTCTCTTATTCCCTCTTCTTCTCCTCTTATCCCCTCCTCCTCCTCCCCCTCTTTTTCCTCCACCTTTCCACCTTTTTGTTATTCTTTCTTTTCCTTCTTCTTCTCCTTCTACTTCTTATTCCCCTTCTTCCTCTCCCTCTTCCTATCTCCCTCACACCTCCCATCACGTAACACAAAGCCTCTGGTGGCACCGTCTCCTATAAATGGTTATCGGTATCCAAGTGGTGTGGAAAACCCTCGCTGGAAAACACTTCTTTTCCTCCCTTACCATCACGTGGGGGTGGCGGGGTGGGGGTGGGGGACCTTGACCTAACATGTAATTCTCCTGAAGAGCGACATATCCCTCCTCCAGAGGCCAAACATATCGGTAACTTGATAACCCACCCCCCCTCCCCCATTGAGGTTTATTGCACCTCTACGACCATTGTACAACTGAGACATACCAATGAAGCTGTTTTTTTAGTTTTACTGTTCAGCTTAAATGAAGAGACAGCTTGAGCTTTAAAAATACTGTTGTTGGGATGTAAAGGAGGACTTGTTTGTTTTGGGTTGGTGTTTGTTTTTTTGGGTGAGTGGGGTTACAGATTTTTTTTTTTTTTTTTTTGTTAGTGTAATTGTTCCTTTGTTGAGCTTTTTGTTAAAGGGTTGTTTCTTGTTGGGGGTGTCTTTTCTGTCTGTCTGTCTGTTTCTGTCTCTGTCTGTCTGTCTGTCTGTCTGTTTCTGTCTGTCTGTCTGTCTGTCTGTCTGTCTGTCTGTCTGTCTGTCTGTTTGTCTGTCTGTGTCTGTCTGTTGCTGTCTGTCGCTCTGTCTGTCTCTCCTGAATTTCTTTGAAGGGAAGAGAAATATCTAGGTAAAGAACTACTACTACTACTACTACTACTACTACTACTACTACTACTACTACTACTACTACTACTACTACTACTACTACTACTACTACTACTACTACTACTACTACGATGGCCTCCAGCCTCCCCCAATAGCCACACCTTCGCCACCATTAAATTACCTTAATATTAAATATCCTAATACATAAGAAGCTATCCTATCTGTGTTAAATTAGTTGAGCCGCAGATCTATGCGGCATTCAGTGACTGTAGCCTCATAGTCAATATCTGCAGCAGTTGTCGGAGTTGGGGCAGAAGCTCTCGTTCCCCTGAGGCAGAGCAAAGCCGACCGGAGGAGAGAGAAAGACAGTCGACATCTCATCCAGGCTGTAACGAAACTTCTGGGCTGCTGCTTCTGTTCGGAGATCACCTCCGCGAGTCTGGCGTAGAAACATCTTGCACTTGGTCCCATCCCACCAGAGGTTGTGAACACTAGAGGAGTGAAGCTGCCTTGATCAACGTTTTGGATTCTCTCTCCATATGCCCTTATCTTGTCGTTCTCGTTCCTCCTATGTGCAGCATCGAGAGCTAGGTTACGGTGACATGTGGCCATGGGATCAATAATCCTGATGTCGAAGAAAGCTCGCTGTCCCCGCGTCCAGAATCCTCGAGCACTGACGTCAGCACGGGCTTCGTTAGATGTGTTTGAAGTCCTATGTTGGAAGATCTCACCGTCCAATGGAAGGAGGGTCGGTTCTACCATGACATCCCGGCAGATTTCCTTCAGCATATTTGCTGTAAGGTCCCTTACTTCGTCATACCTCATGCATATGAAGCCCCCTTTCTTGCACACCATGGCGTGATCGCCGTCATAGGAAGAGCCACACACGCATTTGGAGGGCAAACCTTCTACTGGCCGACCGTACCTTAGAGCAATGGCATCTGTAAATTCTTGTTTGTTAAGACTGAAACCATTTGCCCTTATCGGTAACTTAGTCAACCAGTTCGAGGCGCCCACCTCCTGCGCTATAGCTACTTTTTTTTCAAATTTTCTGGAACCTGCAGCAACAGTTGCTGCAACTTATCATTTTGGCAGTGCTGTCGATCTGTCGTAATGGACCTACGAATCTCGTTTACTTCACCGGTCACGACTTCCCCTGTTGCGTTCTGGACTATTATGTGGTCCGTGAGGGCTGCCGTGAGCTTAAGTGAATTTTGATGTTCGGTGGCTGCAATCTCCTCTGGATTGGTTAGTCCCATCCCTCCCAGTCTTGATGGAAGTGCAAGAAGTGCTCTTTCTGCTAGGGTTAGGTGAGTGTGTTTCACTAATTTGGGAATGAACTTGACACTGATAGCTTCTTCCAGAGGGTGGAGGAGGGGTCCGATACCAGGGATAGTACGCATCAGGTAGTTCCAACGATGCTTGACTCCATGGGTGAATGCAGCGAAAGCCGCATGTGGCTCTGTGTTAGCAATCTCAGACAGAGCTTGGATTTCACAAACCCACTCATTCACCTTTCCCGCTACGTACTCGGTCTTGAAGTCCGTAGTGCCAATTACTGCGCCTAGATGTCTTTGGCCGTCCTTAGTTCTTTTGACTTCACTTCCGCCAAAAACCTCCTTTGCCCGTTCATAATGTTCTGGCTTCACGATGACGAAGGACTTGCTGGCGTTTGGGTGGTACCCTATTTGTGGACCTCGCGATGTTACCAGGTCCCACCACTTTTTGATGCCCTCCACTTTTCCTGCTCCTGTAAGGTCATCAGCATACGCCACTTGTTTGACCCCAGTTGTTTCAAATTTTATTTCTTGTTGGAGCACTGATAGGCCTATTGCATACATTGCCATTGCAACGGGGTCCCCCTGTGTTGTTCCCTCGGTTGACTGTAGGATGGTATCACCTCGTAGAGCCTTGTTGTTTACTATATAGAGGTCTGATGGATTCCTATAGGAGTTTTCAACGTACGTTGCAAAGCTTGGACACTTGATCTTGATGTTGTGCAGTGCGGCCTTGCGGTTAAGTATGTTGAATGCGTTTGAAGCGTCGACCAGGAGAACGGCCTCACAATCACGTTGCTCAAATATCGTTCTCATGGCGTGAATGGCAGCCTCCCTTCCAGCTTGTTGGCCAGCACAAACTTGTAGGTTCCCTGCTGCTGCCCTGACATCGTCCTTTACCACCTCCATTATGCATTTTCCGATGATTCCCTCAGCACTTCCCCCACTCCTATTGGTCTACATCCTGGATTCTACTACTACTACCACTACTACTACTACTACTACATTTTTTTTTTCTTTTTTCTTTAATACGTGGCCTCCAGCCTCCCCCAATAGCCACACCTTCGCCACCATTTATTTACCTTAATATTAAATATCCTAATACATAAGAAGCTATCCTATCTGTGTTAAATTAGTTGAGCCGCAGATCTATGCGGCATTCAGTGACTGTAGCCTCATAGTCAATATCTGCAGCAGTTGTCGGAGTAGGGGCAGAAGCTCTCGTTCCCCTGAGGCAGAGCAAAGCCGACCGAAGGAGAGAGAAGGACAGTCGACATCTCATCCAGGCTGTGACATAACTTCTGGGCTGCTGCTTCTGTTCGGAGATCAGCTCCGCGAGTCTGGCGTAGAAACATCTTGCACTTGGGCCCATCCCACCAGAAGTTGTGAACACTAGAGGAGTGAAGCTGCCTTGATCAACATTTTGTATTCTCTCCCCATATGCCCTTCTCTTGTCGTTCTCGTTCCTCCTATGTGCAGCATCGAGAGCCAGGTTACGGTGACATGCGGCCATGGGATCAAAAATCTTGATGTCGAAGAAAGCTCGCTGTCCCGAGCACTGACGTCCACACGGGCTTCGTTAGAAGTGTTTGAAGTCCTATGTTGGAAGATCTCGCCATCCAGTGGAAGGAGGGTCGGTTCTACCATGACATCCCGGCAGATTTCCTTCAACATATTTGCTGTGAGATCCCTTACCTCGTCATGCCTCATGCATATGAAGCCCCCCTTCTTGCAGACCATGGCGTGATCGCCATTATAGGAAGAGCCACACACGCATTGGGAGGGCAAACCATCTACTGGCCAACCGTACCTTAGAGCAATGGCATCTGTAAATTCTTGTTTGTTAGGCTGAAACCATTTTGCCCTTGCTCCGGTAACGTAGTTAACCGGTTCCCGAGGCGCCCACCTCCTGCTATAGCTACTTTTGTCAAATTTTCTGGAACCTGCAGCAATAGTTGCTGCAACATGTCATTTTGGCAGTGCTGCCGATCTGTTGTAATGGACCTACGGATCTTATTTACTTCGCTGGTGTCCACTTCCCTGTTGCATTCTGGGCTATTATGTGGTCAGTGAGGGCTGCCGTGAGCTAAAGTGAATTTTGATGTTCAGAGTCAGCAATCTCCTCTGGATTAGTTAGTCCCATCCCTCCCAGTCTTGGTGGAAGTGCAAGAAGTGTTCTTTCTGCTAGGGTTAAGTCAGGGTGTTTCACTAGTTTGGGAATGAACTTGACACTGATTGCTTCTTCCAAAGGGTGGAGGAGGGGTCCGATCTCAGGGATGGTACGCATCAGGTAGTTCCAACGATGCTTGACTCCATGGGTGAATGCTGCAAAGGTGGAGGTAATCTTGTGGCCGAAGTGAGGACTGGGTGAAGATGTTTTTTTTTAGTTTAACAAATTTATTGACAGCTTGTAGTACAGTTTGCCTATTATGAGTAATTCAGTCAGGTCTTGACACTGAGGGTGGTATCACTTCTCACTGCCACGCAGGACGGAGGTTCATACATAAAGAAATACATCATATTCATTAACAGCTATATACAGTATATATAGAGGTCAGATTCATGTGGGTAATGTCACTGTTCACTGCCATTCAGGACACTTAACTACTACTACCACTACAATGTCTTTACTATATTACTATAGCATCTTAACTACTACTACTACTACAACATCTTTACTATATTACTATAGCATCTTAACTACTACTACTACAACATCTTAACTACTACTACTACAACATCTTTACTATATTACTACAGCATCTTAACTACTACTACTACATCATCTTAACTACTACTACTACAACATCTTAACTACTACTACTACAACATCTTAACTACTACTACTACTACAACATCTTTACTATATTACTACAGCATCTTAACTACTACTACTACAACATCTTAACTACTACTACCACTACAATATCTTTACTATATTACTATAGCATCTTAATTACTACTACTACAACATCTTAACTACTACTACTACAACATCTTAACTACTACTACTACAACATCTTAACTACTACTACTACTACAACATCTTTACTATATTACTATAGCATCTTAACTACTACTACTACAACATGTTAACTACTACTACTACAATGTCTTTACTATATTACTACAGCATCTTAACTACTACTACTACAACATCTTAACTACTACTACCACTACAATGTCTTTACTATATTACTATAGCATCTTAACTACTACTACTACAACATCTTAACTACTACTACTACATGTGCTGCTATATTACTACATCTGCTACTACAACATCTTAACTACTACTACCACTACAATGTCTTTACTATATTACTATAGCATCTTAACTACTACTACTACAACATCTTAACTACTACTACTACAACATCTTAACTACTACTACCACTACAATGTCTTTACTATATTACTATAGCATCTTAACTACTACTACCACTACAATGTCTTTACTATATTACTACAGCATCTTAACTACTACTACTACAACATCTTAACTACTACTACCACTACAATGTCTTTACTATATTACTATAGCATCTTAACTACTACTACCACTACAATGTCTTTACTATATTACTACAGCATCTTAACTACTACTACTACAACATCTTAACTACTACTACCACTACAATGTCTTTACTATATTACTACAGCATCTTAACTACTACTACTACAGCATCTTAACTACTACTACTACAACATCTTTACTATATTACTACAGCATCTTAACTACTACTACTACTACATCTTAACTACTACTACTACAACATCTTAACTACTACTACTACTATTACTATAATGTCTTTACTATCTTGCTACAGCATTTCTACTACTACTACAATATGTTCACTATATTACTACAGCATCTCAACCTCTACTGCTACTTCTACACTATAACATGTTCAGTATGAAGCTGAGGAACAAAATTCCAACCTCACTTTTTTATATTTTGTAATCTCTCCCTAAATTTCAACTTTAGGTCACCAGACGAACCAGATATTAATATTATTATTACTTTCAAAATGGATCGGGTTCAACTTGTCCAATTCAGAGACGCTCTCAAGGAGTTGGAGAATCTGGAGGCTCTCCGGACTTCGTCTGTATTAAGCCTTCACCTCCCATCATCTTCCTCCCTGATACTCGTCAAAAATAGAATCAAGGATGAACAAAGCCGCGCGGCCAACATAAAATCCGTTTCCAACCGCTCTTCAGTGCAAGAAGCACTGAAGAGCGCTGTGGATATGCTATCCACAGTCAATGCCATGCCACCCCATGGGCTTTTAGTGTTTTACGGCCAATCAGTTCTCAACAAAGCAACCGGCGAGGTGAGTCGCCTTCGACGGACGTTAACACCTCCTCAACCAGTTCAAGAATTTAAAGTTCAAGAATTTAAATACGATGTCAGCAAGACATTCTCCACGCACTCACTGCACCAATTACTCATCTCCCAAGAGGGAGGCGTTGGCTACATCGTCATCGATGGGTCAGCGGTTGCCCTTGGAACGCTCTCTGAAAATGGACTAAAAGTCCACCACCATGAGAACGTGGACATTCCAAAAAAGCACGGCAGAGGTGGCCAGTCCGCTCCAGGTTCCAGCGCATCCGCCTGGAAAAGAGACAATTGCTGGTGAAGAAAGTAATTGCTCTCAGCGAAGATTATTTTATGACTGAAAATAAGGCGACCGTGCAGGTTCAGGCCCTGGTGGTAGGGGGTCCTGGTCAGCTGAAGGACCAATTGGTTGAGCGTCTCCCTCAGCTCTTGAAGAGTGCTGTAAGATCTGTAATAAACACCTCATACTCCGGCCGTCAAGGTCTGAGGGAGGCCATCAATGGCACACGGGACCTCCGCCAGCACATGCTTTTGGAAAAGTCTAACACTGTCCTCAGTTCCATATTAAAAAACTCAGGGTCGATGAACCGGACATGGTCTGCTTTGGTGATGAAGTTCGAGCGGCCATGGAGGATGGTGCCGTCAAAGTTGTCGTGCTATGGGACGAGTCCCCTGAACTCGCCTATTTTACAGAAAACTGTCCCGAGGGGACTGAGTTAATGGCGATACCCAACACAACTAATAATACCCAAATGCTTATAAGCACGTTTGGGGGGATAGCGGCCTTAAATAAATACCCAAGAGCCGTCCCAAACGAAGAAGAGGCCGAGTGAGGCAAAAAAATAAAAAAATAAAAAATAAATAAATAAATAAAAGAAATAAAAAATAAATAAAAAAAAATGTAAACAAAAATAAAATAAATGTTTATTTTTACTTTTATAAATAACAGGACTTTTCTTACTAAAACTAGTCGTTCTCAAATAGCCACTTAAAATGTACCAAAATGAACTTCACATAAGAAAGTAAACACCACCATTAACATTTCATTACAATAACAAACAATATCTTCCTTTCACTCCTATGATATACCTTACTTTAATACATATTATACATATCAATGTATAGTCAATAATATCCAAAACTATTACTCTTTATCTTTATTTCACTAAACCTAATGAATATATATAGTAAGCGTAGGTAACATCCTATTAAATATATATAGTGAGCGTAGGTAATACATCTAGCAAACCAAAACAATTACACAAAAGATAAGTATCTAAGCTAAGACAATGTTAACTAATTATCACTGGGATACTAACCTAACCTAACCTAACCTAACCTAACCTAACCTAACCTAACCTAACCTAACCTAAAATAGCCTAACATAACATAACATAATGTTACGGTCGTCCCCCTATTGTATTTAGTTTCTGTTGTTTCCCGTTTTTCTTTAGAATCGAATTTCAAAGCCTATGGTAAAGACTTTGAAAAAGTTCTTGATTATTTTATATAAGTATGTATACTAGTATTTGTTTCATTATGTAAACTTTGTAGAATGTATTCTTATTTTTATACAGTTATGAAAGACTGTAAGAAGCAGTTGTGAAGCATAAAAGGAATTAGAAATTATATGTTGATGAAACAAGAAAGCGTTGGAACATTGTTTTGGTTCTGGTGGCTCTCTCTGTAGCTAGGTTGAGGATAGGAGGGTCAAACTTGTGTGGTGCACATTTATCTATTATTTTCTAGGCAATCATGGATAATTGTGGTGTTAACTAAAGTGCAATATGTTCATTATAGTCTAAAGAATATTATAGCAGTGAGAGAGTATTGTGTTTGGTGGAGGTAACATTATTCTGAGTGAATTGATTTGCGGCCTTTTGAACACATATTTATTATATTTTGTTGTAATTTTGAAGCTGTGTTTTGATCAAACCAGTTTTAATGGGAACAGTGGTATTGAAATAAACACCTGTCAGCTGTCAGGAGGTTGTTAGCCTATGGACTGACTATACATCCTCTAGTGCAGTGGTTCTTAACCTTTTTTGAGTCACGGACCCCTTTGGGAATCTGGTGAAAGCTATGGACCCCCCCCCCTAGAAAAATGCACATAAGCACATAAACGCAACTTTGCATGTAAACATGATAAAACCATATTATGATAGAAACTCTACAGAAAATGATATGAATAGCAAGGTGAATTGTCTATGTGTCAGGTCTGATGATGAAAAGATGATAGATGAAAGTGAAGATATGAAGTTGGGGAGATGTGAAAATAAACTGTTAAATAATTCAGGTGTGATGAATAATTTAGAAAAGAAACTTGATCATTTAGGAACTGAGAAGAGAAATCAAATCATACAAATTATACATGAGTTTAGGCCTTTGTTTTCTGATGTTCCTTGGAGAACTGAGGTATTACAGCATGATGTTGAGGCTGAGAATACAACACCCATTAAGCAACACCCATATAGAGTGACTCCTAAGATGAGAGAGATAATGAGACAAGAAGTACAGTATATGGTTGATAATGATATGACTGAAAGAAGTAACAGCCCTTGGAGTTCACTCTGTGTATTGGTGACTAAACCTGATGGTATTTCATATAGATTTTGTACTGATTACAGAAAAGTAAATACAGTAATGTAACCAAAGCTGACTCATATTCTATTCCTAGAGTGGATGATTGTACTGACCAAATAGGAGATGCTAAATTTGTAACTAAGATGGATTTGTTGAAAGGATATTGGGAAGTACCACTGACTGAAAGAGCAAAAGAAATGTCTTCATTTGTGACTATGGAAGGTTTATATCAGCATAAAGTGTTACCCTTTGGTATGAAAACAGCGGTAGTACTTTCCAGAGATTAGTTAATCAAGTATTGTATGATGTTAAAGGTTGTTCTGTGTGTATAGATGATATTGTACTGTATTAAAAAACTTGAGAACATTTGTATTTAATTAGAGAAGTATTTAACAAATTGAATCAAGCAAACTTGACTGTAAACCTTGTGAAGAGTGAATTTGCTGTAGAATATCTAGGTTATATTGTTGGTCAGGGAAGTGTCAAATCAATTAATGCTAAGGTGGAAAGTACTGT
>NW_024731260.1:0-14335 GCF_018991925.1 Homarus americanus | reverse complement strand
GGGGACTTTGTTATACTCTATCAGTGGACTTTGTCATACTCGACCAAAGGACTTTGTTATACTCGATAAGGGGACTTTGTTATACTTGATTAGGGGACTTTGTTATACTCGTCCAGGGGGCTTTGTTATACTCGATCAGGGGACTTTGTTATACTCGATCAGGGGACTTTGTCTCACACGATAAGGGGACTTTGTTAGACTCGAACAGGGGACTTTGTTATACTCGACCAGGGGACTTTGTTATACTCGATAAGGCGGCTTAGTTATACTCGATCAGGGGACTTTTTTATACTCGAACAGAGGGCTTTGTTATATTTGATTAGGGGACTTTGTTATACTCCACCAGGGGACTTTTTTATACTTGACCAATGGACTTTGTTATACTCATTGAGGGGCCTTTGTTATACTCGATCAGGGGACTTGGTTATACACGACCAGGGGACTTTGTTATATGCGATCAGGGATCTTTTTTATTCTCGACCAGTGGACTTTGTTATACTCGATCAGGGGATATGTTTTACTCGATCAGGGGTCTTTGTTGTTCTCAATCAGAGGACTTTGTTATACTCGATCAGGGGACTTTGTTATACTCAATCAGGGTACTCTGTTATACTCGATTAGGGGCCTTTGTTATACTCGATGAGGGATGCTTTGTTATACTCGACCAGGGGACTTTGCTATACCCGACCAGGGGAATTTGTCATACTCGATGAGGGGACTTTTTTATACTTGATCAGGGGACTTTGTCATACTCGATCAGTGGTCTTTCCTATATTTGACCAATGGACTTTGCTATACTCGATGAGGGGCCTTTGTTGTACTCGATCACTGGGCTTTGTTATACACGACCAAGGGACTTTGTTATACTCGTTCAGGGGTCTTTGATATACTCGACCAGAGGACTTTGTTATACTCGATCAGGGGATATGTTATACTCGATCAGGGGACTTTGTTTTACTCGATTAGGGGACTTTGTTATACTTGATCATAGGACTTTGTTATACTCAACCAGGGGCCTTTGTTATACTCGATTAGCTTTGTTACTTGCTCTCGACCAGGGACTTTGTTGCCTCACAGAGGTACTTTTTTGCCTCGATCAGGATATGTTTTCGATCAGGGGACTTTGTTATATACTCGGTTCAGGGACTTTGTTATATAGGGCTTTGTTATACTAGGATCAGGGGACTTTGTTGTATGTGATCAGGGACTTTGTCTTCTCGATCAAGGGCCTTTATTGCTCTCGACCAGGGGACTTTGTATAATCAGTTAGGAGACATTGGTATATTATCGATCGAGGACTTTGTAGCTGGGAGGCTGGGAGGCGTTTATAGCCACTATCAGGATATGTTAACATGATCAAAGACTTTGTTATACTGGACCAGGGGGACTTTGTTGCGCCTGGTTGAGGACTTTAAACCCCTATACTCGATGAGGGAACTTTGTTATACTCGTCTGGGGGGCTGCCCTCAGTCAGGGACTTTTGTTACGCTCAGTCAGGGGACTTTGTTATACTCGATCAGGGGACTTTGTTATACTGGATCAGGAGACTTTGTTATACTCGATCAGGGGACGTTGTTATACTCGATGAGGGTACTTTGTGATACTCATCCAGGGGGCTTTGTTATTCTCCATCAGGGGACTTTGTTATACTCGACCGGGGGACTTTGTTATAATCGATTAGGGGACTTTGGTATGCTCGACCTAGGGACTTTGTTATACTCGATCAGGGTCTTTGTTATACTCGACAAGGGGCCTTTGTTATGCTCGATAAGGGGACTTTGTTACACTCGATAAGGGGAATTTTTTATACTCGATAAGGGGACTTTGTTAAACTCGAACAGGCGACTTTGTTATACTCGACTAGGGGACGTTGTTATCCTCGATTAGGCGGCTTTGTTATACTTGTTCAGGGGACTTTCTTATACTCGATTAGAGGCCTTTTTTGGACTCGTTTAGGGGACTTTGCTATACCCGAGCAGGGGGCTTTGTTATACTCGATCAAGGGACTTTGTTATAAAAGACCAGAAGAATTTGTTATATTCGATCAGGTGATATGTTATACTCGATCAGGGGACTTTGTTATTCTCGATCAGAGGACTTTGTTATACTCGACGAGGGGCCTTTTTATACTCGATTAGAAAACTTTGATATACTCGACCAGGAAACTTTGTGATACTCGATCAGGGGACTTTGTTATACTCCACCAGGGACTTTGTTATATTCGATCAGGGGATATGTAATACTCGATCAGGGGACTTTGTTATACTCGATCAGGGGACTTTGTTATACTCGTCCAGAGGGATTTGTTATACTCGATCAGGGGACTTTGTTATATTCGATCAGGGGTTTTTGTCTTACTCGATCAGGGCCTTTGTTATACTTGACCAGGGGACTTTGTTTCACTCGATCATGGCCCTTTGCTATACTCGACCAGGGGACTTTGTTATAATCGATCAGGGGACTTTGTTATGCTCGATCTGGGACTCTTTGTTGGTACCGATCGCTGACTTTCCTATATTTCCATCGGGAATGATTCTGCGTACCTGGCGAGGGGCCTTTGTTATACCTGAATTGTGTATTCTGTTATATCGGGAATTCAGGGACTTTGTTATACTCTCATCAGTGGACTTTAGTCATACTCTGACCAAAGGATTCTTGTTATACCTGACGAGGTATGTTATACCGATCAGGGACTTCGTTATACTCGATCAGACTTTGTTATACGGATTAGTATTCTATACTTCGTCCAGGGGGTTTTGTTATACTCGATCAGGGACTTTGTTATACTCGATCAGGGACTTTGTCTCACACGATAAGGGGACTTTGTTAGACTCGAACAGGGGACTTTGTTATACTCGACCAGGGACTTTGTTATACTCGATAAGGCGGCTTAGTTATACTCGATCAGGGGACTTTTTTATCCTCGAACAGAGGACTTTGTTATATTTGATTAGGGGACTTTGTTATACTCCACCAGGGGACTTTTTTATACTTGACCAATGGACTTTGTTATACTCATTGAGGGGCCTTTGTTATACTCGATCAGGGGACTTGGTTATACACGACTAGGGGACTTTGTTATATGCGATCAGGGATCTTTTTTATTCTCGACCAGTGGACTTTGTTATACTCGATCAGGGGATATGTTTTACTCGATCAGGGGTCTTTGTTGTTCTCAACCAGAGGACTTTGTTATACTCGATCAGGGGACTTTGTTATACTCAATCAGGGGACTCTGTTATACTCGATTAGGGGCCTTTGTTATACTCGATGAGGGATGCTTTGTTATACTCGACCAGGGGACTTTGCTATACCCGACCAGGGGAATTTGTTATACTCGACGAGGGGACTTTTTTATACTTGAGTAGGGGACTTTGTCATACTCGATCAGTGGTCTTTCCTATATTTGACCAATGGACTTTGCTATACTCGATGAGGGGCCTTTGTTGTACTCGATCACTGGGCTTTGTTATACACGACCAGGGGACTTTGTTATACTCGTTGAGGGGTCTTTGTTATACTCGACCAGAGGACTTTGTTATACTCGATCAGGGGATATGTTGTACTCGATCAGGGGACTTTGTTTTACTCGATTAGGGGACTTTGTTATACTTGATCATAGGACTTTGTTATACTCAACCAGGGGCCTTTGTTATACTCGATTAGAAAACTTTGTTATACTCGACCAGGGGACTTTGTTATACTCCACCAGGTACTTTTTTATACTCGATCAGGGGATATGTTTTACTCGATCAGGGGACTTTGTTATACTCGGTTCAGGGGACTTTGTTATACTCTCCAGGGGGCTTTGTTATACTAGGATCAGGGGACTTTGTTATGCTTGATCAGGGGACTTTGTCTTACTCGATCAGGGCCCTTTGTTATACTCGACCAGGGGACTTTGTTATAATCGATTAGGGGACATTGTTATGCTCGATCTGGGGACTTTGTTAAGCTGGGCCAGGAGACGTTGTAATACTCTATCAGGGGATATGTTATACTTGATCAGGGGACTTTGTTATACTGGACCAGGGGACTTTGTTATACTCGATTAGGGGACTTTGTTATACTCGATGAGGGAACTTTGTTATACTCGTCTAGGGGGCTTTGTTATACTCGATCAGGGGACTTTTGTTACACTCGATCAGGGAACTTTGTTATACTCTCCCAGGGGCCTTTGTTATACTCGATTAGGGGACTTTGTTATACTCGATAAGGGGACTTTGTTATACTCGATAAGGGGAATGTGTTATACTAGATAAGGGGACTTTGTTAGACTCGAACAGGGGACTTTGTTATACTCGACCATGGGCCTTTGTTATACTCGATTAGGCGGCTTTGTTATACTCGATGAGGGGACCTTCTTATACTCGATGAGGGGCCTTTGTTATACTCGATGAGGGGCCTTTGTTATACTAGATCAGGGGACTTTGTTATACTCGATTAGAGGCCTTTTTTGGACTCGATCATGGGACTTTGTTATACTCGAGCAGGGGGCGTTGTTATACTTGATCAGGGGACTTTGTTATACTCGATCAGGAGGCTCTGTTATACTCGATCAGGGGACTTTGCTGCACTCGACCAGGGGACTTTGTTATACTCGATTAGGGAACTTTGTTATACTCGACCAGGGGACTTTTTTATACTCGACCAGAGGACTTTGTTATCCACAATCAGGGAATATGTTATACTTGATCAAGGGACTTTGTTATACTCGAGCAGGGGGCTTTGTTATACTTGATCAGGGGACTTTGTTATACTCGATGAGGGGGCTTTGTTATACTCGACCAGGGGACTTGCTATAATCGACCAGGGGACTTTTTTATACTCGATCAGGGGACTTTGTTACACTGGACCAGGGGACATTTTTATACTTGATTAGGGTACTTTGTTTTACTCGACCAGGGGAGTTTTGTTATACTTGATCAGGGGACTTTTGTTACACTCGATCAAGGGACTTTGTTATACTCGACCAGGGGCCTTTGTCATACTCGACCAGAGGACTTTGTTATACTCGATCAGAGGATATGTTATACTCGATCAGGGGGCTTTGTTATACTCGATAAGGGGACTTTGCTATACTCGACAAGGGGACTTTGTTATACTCGATCAGGGGACTTTGTTACACTCGACCAGGGGACTTTTTTATACTTGATCAGGGGACTTTGTCATACTCGATCTGTGGACTTTCCTATATTTGACCAATGGACTTTGTTATACTCGATAAGGGGCCTTTATTATACTCGATTAGGGGACTTTGTTATACTTGATTAGGGGACTTTGTTATACTCGATCAGGGACTTTGTTACACGAGACCAGGGGACATTTTTATACTCTATGAGGGGACTTTGCTATACTGGACCAGGAGACTTTGTTATACTCGATCAGAGAACGTTGTTATACTCGATCATTGAACTTTGTTATACTCGAAGAGGGACCTTTGTTATACTCGATTAGGGGACTTTGTTATACTCGATAAGGGCCTTTTTATATTCGATAAGGGGAATTTCTTATACTCGATAAGGGGACTTTGTTATACTGGACCAGGGGACTTTGTTATACTCGATTAGGCGGCTTTGTTATACTCGATCAGGGGACTTTCTTATACTCGATGAGGGGCCTTTTTTATTCTCGATCAGGTTCCTTTGTTATACTAGATCAGGGGACTTTGTTATAATCGATGAGGGGCCTTTTTTATTCTCGATCAGGTTCCTTTGTTATACTTGATCAGAGGACTTTGTTATACTCGATTAGAGGCCTTTTATGGACTCGATCAGGGGACTTTGTTATACTCATGCAGGGGGCTTTTGTTATACTCGATCAGGGGACTTTGTTATAATCGATGAGGAGGCTTTGTTATACTCGATTAGGGGACTTTGCTACACTCGACCAGGGACTTTGTTATACTGGAGTAGGGGACTTTGTTATAGTCGATCAGGGGATTTTGTCTTACTCGATCAGGCCCTTTCTTATACTCGACCAGGGGACTTTGTTATAATCGATCAGGGGACTTTGTTACGCTCGATCTGGGGACTTTGTTATACTGGGCCAAGAGACTTTGTAATACTCGATCAGGGAACGTTGTTATACTCGTCCAGAGGGCTTTGTTATACTTGATTAGGGGACTTTGTTATACTCGATCAGGGGACTTTGTCTTTCTCGATCAGGGCCCTTTGCTATACTCGACCAGGGGACTTTGTTATAATCGATCAGAGGACTTTGTTATGCTCGATCTGGGACTTTGTTATATTCGATCAGGGGACTTTCCTATATTTGACCAATGGACTTTGCTATACTCGATGACGGGCCTTTGTTATACTCGATCAGGGGACTTTGTTATACACGACTAGGGGACTTTGTTATACTCGATCAGGGGACTTTGTCATATTCGACCAGAGGACTTTGTTATACTCGATCAGAGGATATGTTATACTCGATGAGGGGGCTTTGTTATACTCAATCAGGGGACTTTGCTATACTCGACCAGGGGACTTTGTTATACTCGATCAGGGGACTTTGTTATACTCGACCAGGGGACTTTTTTATACTTGATTCAGGGGACTTTGTCATACTAGATCTGTGGACTTTCCTATATTTTACCAATGGACTTTGCTATACTCGATGAGCGTCCTTTGTTATACTCGATCAGGGGACTTTGTTATACTCGATCAGGGGACTTTGTTACACTGGACCAGGGGACATTTTTATACTCGATTAGGGGACTTTTGTTACACTCGATCAGGGAACTTTGTTATACTCGACCAGGGACCTTTGTTATACTCGATTAGGGGACTTTGTTATACTCGATATGGGGACTTTGTTATACTCGAAAAGGGGAATTTTTTATATTCGATAAGGGTTTTTGTTAGACTCGAACAGGGGAATTTGTTATACTCGACCAGGGGCCTTTGTTATACTCGATCAGGGGCCTTTGTTATACTAGATCAGGGGACTTTGTAATACTCGATTAGAGGCCTTTGTTATATTCGATGAGGGGGCTTTGTTATACTCGACCAGAGGACTTGCTATAGTCGACCAGGGGACTTTTTTATACTCGATCAGGGGACTTTGTTTCACTGGAACAGGGGACATTTTATACTCGATTAGGGGACTTTGTTATACTCGATCAGGGGACTTTGTTATACTCGATCAGGGGACTTTGTTATACTCGATCACGGAACTTTGTTATACTCATCCAGGGGGCTTTGTTATACTCGATCAGGGGACTTTCTTATACTCAATCAGGGGATTTTGTCTTACACGATCAGGGCCCTTTGCTATACTCGACCGGGGGACTTTGTTATAATCGATCAGGAGGCTTTGTTATACTCGATCAGGGGACTTTGCTAAACTCGACCAGGGGACTTTGTTATACTCGAGCAGGGGGCTTTGTTATACTCGATTAGGGGACTTTGTTATACTCGATCAGGAGGCTTTGTTATACTCGATCAGGGGACTTTGCTATGCTCGATCATGGGAACTTTTTTATACTTGACCAATGGACTTTGTTATCCTCGATGAGGGGACTTTGTTATACTCGACCAGGAGACTTTGTTATATTCGATCAGGGGACTTTTTTATACTCGACCAGAAGACTTTGTTATACTCTATCAGGGGACTTTGTTATACTCGATCAGGGGACTTTGTTATACTCGATTAGGGGCCTTTGTTATACTCGATGAGGGGGCTTTGTTATACTCGACCCGGGGACTTTGCTATAATCGACCAGGGGACTTTGTTATACTCGTTTAGGGGACTTTGTTATACTAGACTAGGGGACTTTTTTATACTTGATCAGGGGACTTTCTCATACGAGACCAGAGGCCATTGTTATACTCGATCGGGGGACTTTGTTATACTCGATGAGTGGACTTTCCTATATTTGACCAATGGACTTTGCTATACTCGATGAGGGGCCTTTGTTATACTCGATCAGGGGACATTTTTAAACTCGACCAGGGGACTTTCTTTTATTCGATCAGGGGACTTTGTTATGCTCGTCCAGGGACTTTGTTATACTCGATCAGAGGATATGTTATACTCGATCAGGGGACTTTGTTATATTCGATCAGAGGACTTTGTTATACTCGACTAGGGGCCTTTTTTATATTCGATCAGGGGATATGCTATACTCGACCAGGGGACTTTGTTATACATGATTAGGGGACTTTCTTATACTCGATGAGGGGACTTAGTCTTACTTGATCAGGGCCCTTTGTCATACTCGTCCAGGGGACTTTGTTATAATCGATTAGGGGACTTTGTTATGCTCGATCTAGGGACTTTGTTAAACTAGGCCAGGAGACGTTGTTATACTCGATCAGGGGGCTTTTTTTTACTCGATGAGAGGACTTTGTTACACTGGACCAGGGGACATTTTTATACTCGATTAGGGGACTTTGTTATACTCGATAAGGGGACTTTGTTATACTGGACCAGGAGACTTTGTTATACTCGTTCAGGGGACGTTGTTATACTCGATCAGGGAACTTTGTTATACTCGATGAGGGGACTTTGTCTTACTCGATCAGGGCCCTTTGCTATACTCGACCGTGGGACTTTGTTATAATCGATTAGGGAACTTTGGTATGCTCGACCTAGGGACTTTGTTATACTCGATCAGGGACTTTGTTATACTCGACCAGGGGCCTTTGTTATACTCGATTAGGGGTCTTTGTTAAACTCGATAAGGGGACTTTGTTATACTCGATAAGGGGAATTTGTTATACTCGATGAGGGGACTTTGTTAGACTCGAACAGGTGACTTTGTTATACTCGACCAGGGGACGTTGTTATACTTGATTAGGCGGCTTTGTTATACTTGATCAGGGGACTTTCTTATACTCGATTAGAGGCCTTTTTTGGACTCGATTAGGGGACTTTGTTATACTCGAGCAGGGGGCTTTGTTATACTCGACAAGGGGACTTTGTTATACTCGATGAGGAGTCTTTGTTATACTCGATCACGGGACTTTTCTATACTCGACCAGGGGACTTTGTTATACTCGACCAGGGATCTCTTTTATACTTGACCAATGGACTTTGTTATTCTCGATGAGGGGACTTTGTTATACTCGACCAGAGGACTTTGTTAAACTCAATCAGGGGATATGTTATATTCGATCAGGGGACTTTGTTATACTCATCCAGGGGACTTTGTTATACTCAATCAGGGGATATGTTATATTCGATCAGGGGACTGTGTTATACTCATCCAGGGGACTTTGTTATACTCGATCAGGGGACTTTTTTATACTCGATGAGGAGCCTTTGTTATACTCGATCAGGGGACTTTGCTAAACTCGACCAGGGGACTTTGTTATACTCGAGCAGGGGGCTTTGTTATACTCGATCAGGGGACTTTTTTATACTCGACCAGAGGACTTTGTTATACTCAATCAGGGGATATGTTATATTCGATCAGGGGACTTTGTTATACTCATCCAGGGGACTTTGTTATACTCGATCAGGGGACTTTTTTATACTCGATGAAGAGGCTTTGTTATACTCGATTAGGGGACTTTGCTAAACTCGACCAGGGGACTTTGTTATACTCGAGCAGGGGGCTTTGTTATACCCAATTAGGGGACTTTGTTATACTCGATCAGGGGACTTTGTTATACTTGATTAGGGGACTTTGTTATACTCGATCAGGGGACTTTGTTACACTGGACCAGGGGACATTTTTATACTCGATTAGGGGACTTTGTTATTCTCGATCAGGGGACTTTTGTTACACTCGATCAGGGAACTTTGTTATACTCGACCAGGGACCTTTATTATACTCGAATTGGGGACTTTGTTATACTCGATATGGGGACTTTGTTATACTCGAAAAGGGGAATTTTTTATATTCGATAAGGGTTTTTGTTAGACTCGAACAGGGGACTTTGTTATACTCGACCAGGGGCCTTTGTTATACTCGATCAGGGGCCTTTGTTATACTAGATTAGGGGACTTTGTTATACTCGATTAGAGGCCTTTGTTATATTCGATGAGTAGGCTTTGTTATACTCGACCAGAGGACTTGCTATAGTCGACCAGGGGACTTTTTTATACTCGATCAGGGGACTTTGTTACACTGGAACAGGGGACATTTTATACTCGATTAGGGGACTTTGTTTTACTCGATCAGGGGACTTTGCTATTCTCGATCAGGGGACTTTGTTATACTCGATCACGGAACATTGTTATACTCATCCAAGGGGCTTTGTTATACTCGATCAGGGGACTTTCTTATACTCAATCAGGGGATTTTGTCTTACACGATCAGGGCCCTTTGCTATACTCGACCGGGGGACTTTGTTATAATCGATCAGTGGACTTTGGTATGCTTGATCTAGGGACTTTGTTATACTGGGCCAGGGGACTTTTTTATACTCGATGAAGGGACTGTTACACTGGACCAGGGGACATTTTTATTCTCGATTAGGGGACTTTGTTATCCTCGATCAGGGGACTTTGTTATACTGGACCAGGAGACTTTGTTATACTCGATCAGGGAACGTTGTTATACTCGATCAGGGAACTTTGTTATACTCATCCAGGGGGCTTTGTTATTTTCCATCAGGGGACTTTGTTATACTCGATTAAAGGCCTTTTTTGGACTCGATCAGGGGACTTTGTTATACTCAAGCAGGGGGCTTTGTTATACTCGATCAGGGGACTTTGTTATACTCGATCAGGAGGCTTTGTTATACTCGAACAGGGGACTTTGCTAAACTCGACCAGGGGACTTTGTTATACTCGAGCACGGAGCTTTGTTATACTCGATTAGGGGACTTTGTTATACTCGATCAGGAGGCTTTGTTATACTCGATCAGGAGACTTTGCTATGCTCGATCATGGGAACTTTTTTATACTTGGACCAATGGACTTTGTTATCCTCGACAGAGGGGCCTCTTGTTATACTCGACCAGGGATTTTAAGTTACACTCGATCAGGGGACTTTATACTCGACCAGAGGACTTTGTTATACTCATCAGGGAGTTTATTATACTCGATCAGGGACTTTGCTATACCTGCTGATTAGGGGCCTCTCTTTTGTTATACTCGATGAGGGGGCTTTGTATACTCGACCCGGGGACTTTGCTATAATCGACCAGGGGACTTTGTTATACTCGTTTAGTGGACTTTGTTATACTAGACCAGGGGACTTTTTTATACTTGATCAGGGGACTTTCTCATACTTGACCAGAGGCCATTTATACTCGATCCGGGGACTTTGTTATACTCGATGAGTGGACTTTCCTATATTTAACCAATGGACTTTGCTATACTCGATGAGGGGCCTTTGTTATACTCGATCAGGGGACATTGTTAAACTCGACGAGGGGACTTTCTTATATTCGATCAGGGGACTTTGTTATACTCCACCAGGACTTTGTTATACTCGATCAGAGAGATATGTTATAATTGATCAGGGATTTTTGTTATATTCGATCAGAGGACTTTGTTATACCCTATCAGGGACTTTTTATATTCGATCAGGGATAAGTGCTATACTCGACCAGGGACTTATGGTTATACACGATTAGGGACTTTGTTATACCCTATCAGGGACTTTGTTATACTCGATCAGGGGACTTTGTTATACTGATCAAGGAACTTTGTTATACTCGATCAGGAGCCTTTGTTATACTCTATCAGGGGACTTTGTTATACTCGATCAAAGGAATTTGTTATAATCAACCAGGGGACTTTGTTATAGTCGATCAGGGGACTTTGTTATACTCGATTAGGGATCTTTGTTATACTCGATCAGCGGACTTTGTTATACTCGATCAGGGACTTTGTTATACTCGATCAGGGGACGTTGTTATACTCGATCAGAACTTTGTTATTTTCCATCAGGGAACTGTGTTATACTCGATCAGGGGACTTTGGTATGCTCGACCGGGGGACTTTGTTATAATCGATTAGGGGACTTTGGTATGCTCGACCTAGGGACTTTGTTATACTCGATCAGGGTCTTTGTTATACTCGATAAGGGACTTTGTTATACTCGATAAGGGGAATTTGTTATACTCGATGAGGGGACTTTGTTAGACTCGAACAGGTGACTTTGTTATACTCGACCAGGGGACGTTGTTATACTTGATTAGGCGGCTTTGTTATACTTGATCAGGGGACTTTCTTATACTCGATTAGAGGCCTTTTATGGACTCGATTAGGGGACTTTGTTATACTCGAGCAGGGGGCTTTGTTATACTCGACAAGGGGACTTTGTTATACTCGATGAGGAGGCTTTGTTATACTCGATTACGGGACTTTCCTATACTCGACCAGGGGACTTTGTTATACTCGACCAGGGATCTCTTTTATACTTGACCAATGGACTTTGTTATTCTCGATGAGGGGCCTTTGTAATACTCGATGAGGGAACTTTGTTATACTCGACCAGGGGACTTTGTTATACTCGATCAGGGGACTTTTTTATACTCGACCAGAGGACTTTGTTATACTCAATCAGGGGATATGTTATACTCGATCAGGGGACTTTGTTATACTCATCCAGGGGACTTTGTTATACTCGATCAGGGGACTATTTTATATTCGATGAGGAGGCTTTGTTATACTCGATCAGGGGACTTTGCTAAACTCGACCAGGGGACTTTGTTATACTCGAGCAGGGGGCTTTGTTATACTCAATTAGGGGACTTTGTTATACTCGATCAGGGGACTTTGTTATACTTGATTAGGGGACTTTGTTATACTCGATCAGGGGACTTTGTTACACTGGACCAGGGTGTTAGATGTTCTGGGTAATAAGTTCTATATACAGGAGAGAACACAAACACCTGTATAGTTTTGTAGGTTCGGTTTACTGGATTAGAGTATGTACACAGAGGTGGGCAGCACTGCTCCCTAGCTAGGGTCCTGGTCAACTACCATAGACGACTTATGGCAAGTGATACATTAGCAGCTTCCATACGTCGCCAGGCACATTAATTAAGCGTGTGGGATATGGTAATAACATTGCTGAAATAAACAAGCAATGGAGCATACATATTATACATACATAATACATAATCCAGCATACATAATATACATACACCTCCCCTATACGCCCATAGCAAAGTCTTGAGCGGACCTTTTTCTCGACCCTGTCTTTGAGCTTGAGGGACTTCATCACTGGGAAGGGTATGGGACTCAACACTGGTGGCGGGCTGGGGCAGAAGGTATTGTTACGGGGCGGAGAAAAACGGCGGTTCCTCTCCACCACACGACCACTGGGTAACTGCACCTGGTAGTCCCGCGTGACCTGCCGAGCATCCATGACTACGCCTACTTTTGGTCCCAACGTAGGAGCAAGGTCGGGTCCTGAACACGGACTTGGGTGCCGACACCAACCTGGGGAGAGAGAACGTGGTCGTTGGAGCGGGCGACGACGTCTTGAACACGGTCGGCGGCTCGGCGATCACAATCCTCTGTCTTGGCCTGCCACTCCTTGGAGAAGGATTGAGGGTGAGCAGGGACACAAGAACGAAGGGGGCATCCATACAAAACCTGGGCAGGGGAGCGTCCGGTGTAGTTAGGTGTGTTGCGGAGTTCAAGAAGACCCCGGTCGAAGGCCTCGCAGTCAATATTCCCAAAAGGGGCCACCTTAAGGATGAGGTGCTTCAAAGATTTGACAGCAGCCTCAGCGTGGCCGTTGGACTGCGGGTAATGGGGCGATGACAACACATGCCGGACTCCCCATCGGTCAAGGAACGCAGCAAAGTCCCGGCTTAGAACTACGCCTCCGCCGGTTCGCAGGGCGTACAGGAACGCCCAGTACGTCACGGAAGCGCGCAGTGGCGGAACTTGCTGATGGTGGTGGCAGACGCCGTCATTACCAGCCTGATGACAACCGGCCAACCAGCAGAGAGACGGCTGATTATAACCAGGAAGGGACTTCTAACAGACACAGAAAAAGTCGGGCTGGACACAGACTCAAAGGGGCGGGTGGGGTTGTCGTCACTCATGAAGGGTACCTGCTGCTGGCTGGGTTGTAATACGTGGCGGGGCTTACACACCTGGACAGCATTGGGGATGTCGGGGTCGATGCCAGGCCGAAACACAGTCTGTCGTGCACGTCGTTTGGTGGCCTCAGCTCCACGGTGACTGTCGTGAAGGCGAGCCAAGGCGTGGGGACGTGATGCAGCAGGGACAACTACCGAAGGAGAGGTGTCACTGGCCAGAGGTGGGGGTAGGGCGGCAGCAGGGTAGTTGCTGCTCCCTTCGTGCACCCTGTTGGCGTGTCTTACCTCAAGAATAGGTTTGGGGAAGTCCTGGGAGATGATGGCCAACTCTTGACAATGTCTGTAGGACAGCAAGGGAGTCGGGACACCAT
>NW_024731259.1:0-15950 GCF_018991925.1 Homarus americanus | reverse complement strand
TCCTCATCAGAATAAAGCAGAGTATCCTCATTGCGATATGTAAATTAACATTTACCTTCCGGTAAATGTTCCTAATCGTGGAAAATATTCAAACAGTTTATAATCATACTCTATGGACCCTATAAGATAGCAGAGGCCTTGTAGCAAAGTCACCTCCTCTCACCTCCTGCTCCAGGTATTCCAAGGCTAGGCGTCGCATTCTGGATTGAACAAGCCGTTTTTTCAAGAACAGTTTTTGTGATATAGTCCCGAAATAAATATAGCTCTTCCTACATCTCCACCCCTCGAGAGTTGACATTTTGTTTACTATTCGCTCTAAGGTAACAGATGATTGCAGTGCGTGTGCAGGAGAGATTGCAGGAGGGTTTTGAGAACTGCAATTAAATGCCAAGTAGCGACGTGTCGTCCTAATAATACAGTATTACGATATAAGTAATTATTGAATGTTTTTTAATTGCTGCCCATCATTGTTGGCAGAGTTAATGCTAGGCATTTACATACCTAGAGTATAAACTAGGTGTCACATTCTGGACTATATCACAAAACTGTTTTTGAAAGAAAAAAAAAAAGGCCTTTTTTTGCTACTTTTCATTTCTTGCTGATCAGCAGTTTTTTTAAAAAAATTATTATTTTTTATTTTTTACAAACTGATAATTCATAAAAATGAAGATCAGATTTTAGAAGAAAAAAAAACTCCCCCTAACCTAACCTACAATATAACGACCCTAGGCCAATTTTTTTTTTTGGCTTACCTGTTACTGTGGTGGAGGACTAAACTACTGTATTATGGTAAATGAAATGTTTTATCATCCTTTGAGTGCCTCAAGTTGAGGAGGTCATGTTGGCTAATGATACAGTCTTGAATACTCTGGGGCCCAGCTAGACATGAACATAATCTCTAGACCAGTGGTTCTGCCTCAACCTTGTTGCCCCATGCTGCCCTACGCCATATGTCAGAATGTCATTCCCCCCTCCTTTCAAGAAAGTCTGCCTCAAAAAGTGCATTCCAAATAATATCATATAATGAAAATCCATTATTTTTCCATATTAGTACCAGTTCCCCCACAAAGCTGGGGGAGAAATTCCCCAGTTTGAGGCACTTCTCTAGACAGTGGCTCTTTGATGTAGCAAAGTGATGAGTTACTTTTTCATTAAAGTCCTTTGTTTCTGTAGTCATTTTATTTTTATGGATATCATTGCTAAAGCAGATAATGTCATTTACCTTGATGTATTCCTCAAGAAAGTTTTGAATCTTTTCGAGGTTGGAAATACTTTCCTGCTTCGGCCATTGTCGACAGTGTTATCGTTACCTTCATAATCTTCGGTTTCTGTTGACTGGCAATGCTCTAACCCCACACCCAGGAGGCGGCACCAGCTCAGCCTACCGGACAGGAGGCGGCGCCGTGTAAACAATAACATTTCTAACCACACCTACAAAATACAAGGTATTTATGATATAGCTTATAAGAATGGGAGAATTCAGGTTTATTACTAAGAGCAGAGACATTACCGAGAGCAAATTCTGCAGCGAATGTCATGTACACTAATACTGACACGTTCCTTGATAAGAGAGAGAGTTTGGGCACTATAGTACCAACCAGATATTGTAGGTGTTGTAGAACTGTTGTACAAGAACAGGAGAATCGGCCAGAGGAATGAGGTTCAGTATTGCCGGATATGACTCATTTACAACGAACCTTTCTATAAAGAGCTTGCAGAGGGGGTGTGGTTGGCTACACTTCAAACAAGATGCTTGGTAGCCCAAGGACGAAGAAGGTTTGGAGAGGATGTTTTTGAAAGAGTCAGTGGTGTAATTAAATTAAAGGAGGGACTTACTTGTCATTTGGGTGCATACACAGATCCCCAAACTGTGGCCCACTAAATCAAGGAACTTAGAACAGCAAATAAACAACGCGGCGATATATTCTAAGCCACCTTCTATCATGGGGACTTTAACTATGGCGACATCATTTGGAAGCAGGTCCACCCCGAATGACTTGAATAACCCTGCTACTCTTGTTGGCAAAACTCAGAGATAATTTTGAGACCCGACACATTACAAAGGGGCAAACACCCAAGCCACTTAACCTCATCATAACAATCGAGGAGGGTATGGTGGCCAAACTGGAACACCTTGCCCCAGTTGGCACCAGTCACCATATAGTGTTGTCATTCAGGAGGGTATTAGAAATAAACTGTCCGGGCTAAAGGTCCTAAGAGTCCAGCCTGACATGGTACTGTAGTGGATCTCTCCCCTACAACTGTGTATCCCCATTCCAATGCAACAGTATCCTAGCAACCAGCGAGCTGCAGGGGTCACCAGCTGATACGTGTACCCTAGCAACGGAGTCAAGAAACCGGCAAGTTCCCACAGTAGGGTGTGTCAATTTAGGGGGTGAACTGGCTAAATTGAAAATCGAGTAATTTGGTAGCAATTTATTGTAGTCTTTAAGCATGCAAAACAATATTCTGGCATAAATTTTTTTTTATAATAAGTCCTACCTACATCAAATGGATTTTTAAATGTACATATTTGTGAATTTATAACATAACCAGCGTTTGCACACATGTTACTGTTACAAGTTTCAAATTATTATATTTTATTATCCGTAGTCTATTTGAAAGTAACCAATGCCTTCATACTCTCTTTACTGGTTTCTTGTCATCAGTAGTCTGCTTGCTATTTGTGCTTTGATGTAAACCTTCTAAGCCTCTGCGTGGCTGTAAGCATAGCCGCTGCTTCTGTGACCATTTTTCACACATCTCTCCACACTTTGAGTGTGGGAAGGCCACGGCACCTGCATTAGGTCTCTTTAAGGTTTATCCAATTCTTGGCTAGTTGGGCATTTGTCAATGGTGGCTCTAAGACTTCAAGCTCAAGTCAACCAATTCTGACAATTTGGTGGCATTGACGTTTATTGGGGAATTTTTCTTGAATGAAACGAACAGTCTTTCCCAACTGGTCGTCATCTATTAACTTCCTCTAATCTTAGAATGACTTCTACAGCCTCGGTTCGGGTGGTACGACGTGACTACCCGCAAAGCATTTAGCACGAAACATAGCTGCAAGTCGAGCATACCAAGCCCGGACCTTCTTGCCACAGGTAACACGATGTACTACCTTCACTCTGTGTTCTTTTTCATGCGGGGTGGAAACAAAGGTGATTGGGCCCCATCCACCCACACTTAGGATTAAGTTTCACACTAAACCACTGGAAGATAAACTCAATAATAATTCAACAATTAACCTCAAATTCTCTTTAGCACTTTTGCCCTTCAATTCGTGTTTTGGAAATCCAAATCCTGCAGGAAACGAACATGGGTGTAACGGCTGTGACTGACCCAGGTCCAATCTCCAAAGAAGGCCATGGCTGAGGCGCTTCTCCTGATCTTGTGCTTGGGCAATACGATAAGCATAGGATTGATCTGTGCTGGGGTCTTTGTTTCCTTCCAGACAAGGGGAAGGAACCCGGCACAGAGCGCTGGAAGGGTTGTTTGTTTTCTAGGATTTAGCTTCATCCAGCATGATGCCGAGGGACTGGCCTTGTTTGTTTGCTCTTTGTAGGACCATTAGGTTCCTGGGATAGGGGTGACGAAAATTGGCTAGCCTGTATGTAAATCACATACCAATCCAAACAAGTCTTCTTCTAGTTTTTCTCTAAATGCGTCATTACACCCCCCCTGCCATCCGGTGTTCACTGCAGTTGAATCTCCACCAACAGCCTGCAGTGAACTGCCCAAGTCTATACCGGGCCAGCATGAATAATTAGGCAATGACCTCTGTGTTTCTTCCTTCTACTTCAGTTTCAGGGCAAAGTGGAAACAAACCGACCACCAGGCTCAGGGCAGGTAGGTAGTGTTCTTCTTTGGTAGGACATAGAGCTTATTCCATCTCAGCTACAAACTTTTGTGTCATCTATTCTTCCATCAAACAAAAGACAGGAGAGCCCTCCCTCGCTTAAATCTTTTTCATGCTGATCAGATATTTCCTTCATTATTTTTTCTTGTGCTCTTCTAATTTTATTATGATCTATCACCAAAGATACATCCTCTCGGCTGATGAGGCCTGCATCTATCCAAGCGGCAGTTGCAATTTCTGCAGCCTCACGAAGTCCAGCATGGTGGCGAATACTAGCTAAAGCAATGTTTGAAATATTTCTTGTGTTGTATTTCATTTTCTTTGGTAAAGGTTCAGATGGCTCTTTGGAACTATCATCTGATGTTGCTTCCTGTTCATCAGAAGAACTATCAAAGAAGTGATAAACATCTTGACACAGCTCTTCCTCTCTTTGGATGGCTTCTTCACTCTTCATTTTCTTCTTTTGTTCCCTCTCTCGGATTTGTTCTCTCTTCTTGGCATTAGCAATCTGCTTCTTTGTTTCTGAATAATCTATTGAACCCATTTGCATACTTCCTTGGCCTTCTGCCTTTGTCCTCTGTGCCTTTATAAATTCAAGCTCTAAAACAGGGATCTTCTTTTCACGAGGACAACCACAATCAATGTGGGAATTATTTTCTCTCTTACCTGAGTGAGAACAGTTGGATTCAGAACATAATTGTATGGAGCACTTGCAGGTCAAAATGTCAAACAGAGTATCAAGTGTGTGCAGAAATTCATTTTTCCTGGCCAAGTTTCCTTTACCAAGTGATGTTTCAACTGCTTTGTGCCATAATTTCGTTAGTTTTAGCTCAATAGTTCGACACTGATTAATCACAGGTGGTTTGAATAGTGCATTAGCTTTTGTCCATTGATGCAGAAGAGGGACTATCATGTCATTTATGAGTTCTTTATCTGTATAGTTCCTTCTGTCCTTTGCATTTTTTTCTCGAAGGAGTAACCCTAATCTTAGCATGTCTCTCACTGTTGGAAGTTCTGATACAGGAAGCTCCTTCCCTTTACCAACTAGCAGGCTCAAGTGGGTTGACAACTGACTTCTTGTCTTCAATTTTGACATCTTCACACTATCTGACAAATATAAAAATATTTCAATGTTTCATAATTCAATTGTTGTTTCAAAAAATATCAATTTGTTTATCAAAAATGCTGTAACAGAAATAACATAATAATTTCTTAGAACATAATGTTTTATACAATGATATAAGTAACTGCGACAATCAATATGCCCTACTTACAATAATTAAAATGTAGAATTCGTCTGGTAGAGTAGGTGCAAGTGCAATGAGAGCAAACCACCGTCTATGATATCTAGAAGGAGAGTGAGCCGGGCGCCTTATCCTCACGCTTGGTACAAGTCAAAACAAGAATTAAACTGTCCCACACGGAGAGCCTGTTCATGTTCATGTTCTGACATGCATATTGTACACAAGCTATAGAACCATAAAATACTCCATAATCCATATGCTTACATGAGATTAGTTAATATCAAGTGAATAATTCTAATCAAGTCTCATTAATTTGTTGAAATACTGATATTTGAAACTTTAAGGTATAATTGATGTAGGTGAGGGTTATTTCAATTCATTTTTGTTTGCTAATCTCAAGTTTAGACATAAAGAGGCACAATATTTTGACTACCAAATTTGATTTTTAACATGTTGACAAAATTAACACACCCTAATAGGTATTGTGTCGGAAAAAGTGGAGTTTGGGGATGGGCCAGTTTCCATTGGAATTAATCCCATATGTTCTGTTGTTCACTTAGCGCGGTACTACTGTATATATATATATATGTATATATATGTATATATATATATATGTATATATATATATATATATATATATATATATATATATATATATATATATATATATATATATATATATATTATATATATATATATATATATATATATATATATATATATATATATATATATATATATATATATATATATATATTCTTAAATCACTACTGTTATGTGATACAGGTGATTAATTTTTATCTCTTGTGCAAAATATATGACGTTTATATTCAAATTATTTGCTGTCTAGTAAGGATTCCAGCAATGCAAATTATATTCCCCTAATATAAGACAAAAACTGTAAGCCTAAAACCCTGGCTAGGCAGTGGGAGGGAGCAGGAGGTGAGGTGATATGTTTGACAGTTGGCGCCCAAGGTCTAATGTGTGTTTATTTATCAGTCCTTAAGTGACTAAGCTTCTCTAACAAAATGCCAGTAAAATGACCAGGGAGAATATAATTTACATTGCTGGGATTCTTGTAAGATAGTGATTAATTTGAATATAAACAAGTTATAATTTGCACTATACATAACAATTTTAGTACTGTAATCATTTAATACATGTACAGTACAGGTTTGCATTTAGGTCATTTATTTCTTTTACGTTTCTTCTAGGCAAGACACGCATACTTTCAGGATCCCTCCCCTATCTCTAACCTTCTGTAGCGCTTCCCTATACTTCTTGAAAAGTTCCTCACTCCTAACCCTTCCTATGTCGTTGCCTCCTACACTAAGACACTACCGGCTTGGTACCCTCTCCTGATAAAACCCTATCTATCCTCTCAGCTACATGCCCTATCCCAGCCCCAGGAAAACACACCCTAGTCCTACGTTTCCTATCTCTTACACACAAGTTCCTATGTAAAAACCTCACCTGATTGTCCCTAACTACCATGACCTTACCACTGGGCAGGGTCTGAACAACTGCCCTTTTCTCTCCTGGCACCACACTGTCCTGCCTCTTCTCTTCCTCGCCAATTTCTTTCAACACTTGGTAGGGGTTACTGCACTCCACGCCCTGGTCAACTTTCCTGCATCTAATCCTAGTCCCCTTGGAGACAACCACTCTCCACGCCTGCTCCTCCTTCAGGCAGGACACCAACCTGAAGGAGTTCAGTCCTGAGGGCTTCGTTCTCCCCCTTTAGAGCATCTATCTCACTCCTCAACTGCTCCAGCTGACTTAACAGAGTGGCCAAGGGGTCGTCTTCCCTCACACACTGTCTGTACACACACACACACACACACATATATATATACTGATAACCACAACCGGTCAGAATTCTACTTATTGGGCTTTTTGAGTTACAGTGTATGCTTGTTTTGGAACGTAACCTCATTAAGTTCATTATAATGTCACCTCTCATTTATTTAATCAAAATGAAGAAAATAAATGTTACCTTTTCTGTGATTTGGTCTGGTTAGGTTAGGTTAGATTAGATTAGCTCTACATAAGATTCACTTAAGCAATGTGGGGGGCAGTTGTCTTATAACCACAAATGTGTTCACAATAGGTAAGCAGTCCTATTATTATCTAAAATATTGTTAAATAATGCCCCATTTGCATAATGCAAATCATTTCAAGGCATTAGCACTTCAGAGAGAAGGTTAGAAAATTATTGCATATTTATTATAAAAGGTCGATATAAATACGTGCTCTGGGGAACCAATCGGCTATTTGTAGCTATAGACGTGGCTTACAGGCCAGGTTAGTGTGGAAAGGGTATAGTGCAGTCACCAGAAGCATTACCACAAAGAAGGAGGGTAAACCTGTCTTTCATCGGCTTATGGCCAGGGACAGAAGTTTCCTCCCTTGTAATGTATGTACGGTGAGGCATTTTTTCCAAAAAAGTCCAGTTTTGTCACCGTTAAATACCTGCTGAGAAACAAAGCCTCCCTCTTTAATCACATTTAAAAAAATTTCATGGTGTTCCCTAGCTGCTTCCTTATCTGCACTAGCAGCTTCACCATGTCTCACGACACTGTAACTTCTTATTTCTTCTGAAACCAGTAAACCACTCCTTGGTACCTCTAAACACTGGCACATCACTATCACTTCCACTGGGAGTCTTGGCTTTAAGGTCCTCAAACAATTGTTTGGCCTTCTCACAAATTATAGCTTCACTAATGCTATCACCTGCCATTTCTTTCTCCTTTATCTACACTAAGAGTAAATTTTCCATCTCTTCAATCACATTACACCTTGCTTTGCTAAGTCTTGAGATTCCCTTAGTTACTTGCACAGTTTTCAACTCCTCTTTATTCTTAAAAATCGTACATATACAGTGGTCCCTCGGTTAACGAGCACAATCCTTTCCAGCATGTTGCTCTTTAACCGAAACCATTGTTTCAATGGGTTTTTGGGTAATTGGTTCCAGCTCACAGAAAATTGCCAAAATTCAACAAAAAATGTAGAAAAGCACACTTACTTTGAGGTGTGTATGTAGAGGGCTCCTGGATGATGATGATGATGATGATGGGAATTAGAATGGGGATGGAGGAGAAGGGAAAAGAGAAGGCATTGGGGTGGAAGAGAAGTCACCCCATGGCGCCATTTCACCCATAAAATTTTAGCTCTTGGTGTAATTCAAGATTATTTTCTTTAAATCAACACTGCACTGCATTATATATTGTCAATATGTAAAATAAATTTCAAAATGACCAATAATTTGCTTGGAACACAGAAAAAAAGCATTTAGTTGAAGAGAGTCTCAAGCAATATGTTACCTCCACTGAAAAGAGAGAGAGGGAGAGACTAACGCCTGTTTGTGTGTTAACAGGCTGGATGGCGTGCCAGAAACTAGTTTCTTTACCTTCAATTATGTTCAATAATTGGATTGTGTAGTTTATGAATTTTTTTTTAAATTAATCAAGCTGCAGGGGATAAGAAGGAATTATCGAAGATCCAACTTAAAAATATTTGGAATAAGGCCTTGAAGAGTAAATTTCTAAATGTAAAACACTGGAAAGATCCCAAGTTGGCAGAAAGTTTAGAATTATGGGTGATAGGTAAGAGACTTAATCCCCAGTTAGACTAACCTGCTTCTGTTAAGTTTGAACCTCACCAGTCACAGATTGACTCTTGACTCCCACCTGAAATACCTTGCAACACATGTCTCCATGCGTGACGAACCGTTGCTACAGACAGCTGATCCCATGCCTCCACCAAGAAGTCCACAGCTTTCTTGACGTTGAATTTTCTCCAAAAATGTTTCACAAGTACTTCTTGCTCTGCCAACTGTTGTTCCTCGTCGTTTTCGCTCTTGCTATCGGTGTCACCCAGGTTCGCAACTCATCCTTGGTGTTGGTGTAGTTGTTCAGAAGCTTAAATTTCTTTGCAGAGAATGAAGCTTTCACATTACAGATCAATTCTTGGTCCATGGGCAGGACACCAACCTGAAGGAGTTCAGTCCTGAGGGCTTGTTCTCCCCCTTTAGAGCATCTATCTCACTCCTCAACTGCTCCAGCTGACTTAACAGAGTGGCCAAGAGGTCGTCTTCCCTCACACACCTTCCCTCTTCCCCCGCAACACAACGATCCACGGCGGACATTTCCTATGGTCACTAACACGAGCACTTAGGGGCACGTCCTTCTCCAAGCTACTGTAGGTCAGGTAGCATCTTCAGTCCATCCAGTGATACACGGGATTGTCTCACTTTCTCAGTTCACACCAGCACTACTGTTTCTCTATGCTCTCATTTGCATTGTGTTTTTATCACGTACCTTTTTAGTGTTAAACGCTGTTTCCTCCATCAAGCATGTCTGGAAAACGTCCATCTGCCTCCTCTGGGGCACCTAAAGCTAAAAAGGCACAAAAAACAATCACAATGGATGTGAAATTAAATGTGATCACCCACCTTCAGAGAGGAGAGCGTGTGTCGAATGTTGGCCGCATGCTTGGTTTAAGTGAGAGCACTGTTCGTACCCTGTGTGGTAGGTATTAGGTAGCTACCAAACAGGGAGGTACTGCCGCCTGGAAAGATATTGGAAGCATAATGTGGTCTATGGTAGACCCTACTGCTATATGGCATCACAAAAATTGTGACCAGGTTGCTGATCTGACTTTCTGCCTCATTTACATACAATTGCAGGGTCTCAATTGTTTTTCTTACTGTTGACAACACAACATACATAGATTTTTCACTTTTGATCTTTTTTTTCATTTTTTTATTTCTTAATGGTTCTTTATTTTTATTATTATTTTATTACATTTTTGCCCCCCAGGCCCCGATGTGGATTAGTGACCTGTGCTTGGGTGGGCTAATCCCCGTATATATATATAAAAAAAAAAAAAAAATCCCCCTAACCTGTACCATTTACATGTATTCTTATAGGAAAATGATGTTTAATTTGCGTGTTGTTTAATTAAGCGGTGGTTTTCAAGAACATAACCTCGTGTAAAACGAGAGGTGGGTGCACTTATCAATCCCTGTAAATGGCAAAATATTAAATGATCTAATTATGACACAAAGATTACAAAAGGATTTATATACAGGTATTTTAATGACTCGCTTTGTAAAACACCTGCTCTCTCCATAGTGTGCCACATTGCCAAGCCACCTACAGCTGTGTGCAGTTGATGTTCCTCAATGTAGTTGATTATTTCCTTATCTTCCTTTATGGTATAAGGTTTATAAGGCCTGTGAAAGACAAATGGATGTATTACCCGCCTAATAGTACAAAAAGAAACCAAATTGTTTATTCATATTAAAACTAATCAAGTGAAAATCAACCCCAAACCTTTTAGCTTTTTACTTTTTTTCTTTTATCCTCTTCGCCACTGATCGGCTTGTTAGCCGCTTGGGCGATCGGTCACGTCTCTTTTCATTTATATTCTTCACCAAAAGATCGGCTCGCTAGCCGCCCGGGCGATCGGTCACATCTCTGTCACGCACTGTTGGCAAATACTGGGCATGCACCGGCTCCTGAATGTACCTGAACCCGCTCCAGTGTTGGTCAAGTCTTCTCCTGAAAGAGCTCACACTCGGTGCCGTCACAACACTCTCTGGTAGATTGTTCCAAGAGTTTAGAACCCTCACTCCGAAAAAGTTTGCCCTCACGGTTTTCTGGACTTGCGGCTTCTTCAATCTTGAGCTGTGACCCCCTTGTGCGGCGAACGTCCGCTAGCTCCAAGTAAAGACACTCAACTGAGTAGTGCCCCCTGAGATGCTTATACACCTCAACTAGGTCCCCCCTTTCCCGTCTGTAGTAAAAGCTAGGCAAGTTCAGGCGCTCCAATCTCTCAGGGTAGCTGAGGTGCCGAAGTGCAGGCACCAGTCTGGTGGCCCTCCTTTGAACATTTTCAACCAACTGACAGTCCCTAGCATATCTCGGGGACCAGATGGGGTGACAGTACTCCAGATGGGGAAGCACTTCACTCCTGAAGATCGTTACGAGGGACGGACCGTCTAGATATCTGAACGACCTTCTTATAAGGCCCAATAATTTATTTGCCTGATTTACCTTCTTCTCACAATGGCCCGAGAACTTCAGCTCATTGTCAACATACACACCTAGGTTCTTCTCACACACAGTCTCAACTAGTGCATTTTCATCATCCCGTTGGGACATATGATACGCCTCCTTACCGTTGGTACGCCCCAGGTGCATCCTCTTACACTTCGTGACATTGAATCTCAGCAGCCATTTCTTCGACCATTCCTGGAGCCCACAGAGGTCCTTCTGCAGCTCTTTACAGTCCGCTTGGTTCTTAATTTCCCGAAATAACTTGCCATCATCGGCAAACATTTGTATGGTGGAGTATACAATGTCAGGCATGTCATTTATGAAACAAACAAACAAACAACAGCGGGCCCAATACACTTCCCTGTGGTACCCCACTTGTTACAGGTACAGATGACGATTTCGTGCCATTAATCACCACACACTGCTTGCGGTCATGTGGAAAGTCTTCTATCCACGCTAGGACATTTCCCCGAATTCCGTACCCTTCCAGTTTGATTTTCAGCCTTTCGTGGGGTACACTGTCGAAAGCCTTGGCAAAATCTAGGTATATATTGTCGATATTACCACCCTGTTTCAGAATATGGGTCCAAATATCCCTTACCGGGGTATCTTGAGCGATTGTGTTAAGCAGGAGCGCCCCGGCATAAAACCGTGTTGGCAATCTTTTACAAGGTTGTTTCGTAGTAGATGTTGCATCGTGGCATCTCTGATAATACTCTCAAGTACTTTACATATTATGCTGGTCAGGCTCACAGGTCTATAGTTGTTCGTGGAGTGACTATCGCCCTTCTTGAAGATAGGACTCACATATGCCACTTTCCATTCACTGGGGACCAATTGTTCCTCCAGGCTGGTAGAATGTCTATCAGATTTCTTTTACACTATTTCAAGCCTTTTTTCCACTGACAGCAAAATGGCCAGTGTCAAGAGAAAACACTCACACATTATCACTGTTGTAAATGATGTAGCTGTCAGGGTACTTCACTTAACAACAACGAGCTAATTCTGGTGTACTACTGTCACTTCACACAAACCTGCATCACACACCACCACCAGCATACCCTTCCCCAACCACCACTTGATGCCAATGCTCTCCATCAACTTAATTATTTTGTCTGAATAACAAAGAATAAGGTAGAAAAGTACCAAAGTCTATAAATACAGTTCTAATTTCAGCAATGGACTTGTTACGTGGAAAACGTAGTTTTATAATGAAGAGGAGAACCAGGGTAAACACAAACATCTTGAAGTAGGGCTTCTTTTAATTGCTTACATTTCGGAAATAATCCTTTTCCATCATCAGAGCCTAAAAAAGTTTTGTACAAGTTTAAAAATACAGGTGATATACAATAAAAACAATATTATGCGAAAATTTACCTTCGATAAATTATTATGTTTTTATTGTGGAAAGGGTATAGTGTAGGTGGGACCTGAAGTGTACCCCTGGCTGTGACACCACTGACTGGTGAACATTTACAACACTGTACCTGTTTGAACATTATAAAATGCATGCCAGCATTTCAACCAAATGTCTCATTCCCAGAGGCAATGTTCTTATGTTGTACTCTAATATAAGAGTACTGTTTTGTTTGATTCTGTTATTTCCCTATACATCTTGGTGTAAGTTAAAGTGTAACTGCTCTGTATAACATAGCAATAGACATCGAATTACACTACAACTGATTTTCATGAAAACTTGTGTATAATTCTCCTGAAAGTGACAAAATACCCATTTTGACCAGTTTTGGGTTGCTTGACCATCAAAATTACCTTTAAAGTCCAAGTTCAGGGTGGCATCCACCCACATATTTTCTCCTACCCCATATTCAATTGACCCGGCATGGATGCATAATTTTAACAGAAAATAAAAAGTCTACCATTTTTGGTAGGTAACCTCAAGATGATTAGCTGACCACTACAGTACAGTATAACGTATTAAATTACCCTAATAATTCAGTAAAAAATAATTAATTTTGTATCCATTTATTTATCAAAAGGCAAATTTAAGGCAACATACATCTTGTTCCTCCTTCAAGGGCCCGGTCGTTCCTGGGATATATAAACATAATTAGGTAAACGTATACAGTACTGTATTAAGTACAAGTGAGCACAGTACAGCATGCCCTTAAAAATCGTGGGAATTAGGTTCTCAAAATGTTCACGAATCACCAAATCTGCGAATAACATTTGCTGACCAGGAAAGGGGGGGGGGGGACATTTTTACTTGTGTACTAAGATATGTATATTCCATTTATGTGTTTGTTCTTAGGGCAATTATTTCTTTTACCTGTATCATACTGTATAAATGAAATGTGGATGTGTGTACACACACACACACACACACAAAACACATACAAAATAATGGCAAAAATCCCCTCACAAATAATCAGAAACAAAACAAAAATGCTTTAATAATGTGAGTTTACCCTCAAGTCTACTCCGTGCTTTGTTATAACTTTGCCCACGTCCATCCCCACCTCTTGACACGACCACTTGTACTTTTACTTTTTTTTATCCTCTTCGCCACTGATCGGCTTGTTAGCCGCTTGGGCGATCGGTCACGTCTCTTTTCCTTTATATTCTTCACCAAAAGGTCGGCTCGCTAGCCGCCAGGGCGATCGGTCACGTCTCTGTCACGCACTGTTGGCAAATACTGGGCATGCACCGGCTCCTGAATGTACCTGAACCCGCTCCAGTGTTGGTCAAGTCTTCTCTTGAAAGAGCTCACACTCGGTGCCGTCACAACACACTCTGGTAGATTGTTCCAAGAGTTTACAACCCTCACTCCGAAAAAGTTTGCCCTCACGGTTTTCCGGACTTGCGGCTTCTTCAATCTTGAGCTGTGACCCCTTGTGGGGCGAGCGTCCGCCAGCTCCAAGTAAGGACACTCAACTGAGTAGTGCCCCCTGAGATGCTTATAAACCTCAACTAGGTCCCCCCTTGCCCGTCTGTAGTATAAGCTAGGCAAGTTCAGGCGCTCCAATCTCTCAGGGTAGCTGAGATGCCGAAGTGCAGGCACCAGTTTGGTGGCCCTCCTTTGAACATTTTCAACCAACTGACAGTCCCTAGCATATCTCGGGGACCAGATGGGGTGACAGTACTCCAGATGGGGAAGCACTTCACTCCTGAAGATCGTCACGAGGGACGGACCGTCTAGATATCTGAACGACCTTCTTATAAGACCCAATAATTTATTTGCCTGATTTACCTTCTTCTCACAATGGCCCGAGAACTTCAGCTCATTGTCAACATACACACCTAGGTCCTTCTCACACACAGTCTCAACTAGTACATTTTCTTCATCCCGTTGGGACATATGGTACGCCTCCTTACCGTTGGTACGCCCCAGGTGCATCCTCTTACACTTCGTGACATTGAATCTCAGCAGCCATTCCTTCGACCATTCCTGGAGCCCACAGAGGTCCTTCTGCAGCTCTTCACAGTCCGCTTGGTTCTTAATTTCCCGAAATAACTTGGCGTCATCGGCAAACATTTGTATGGAGGAGTGTACAACGTCAGGCATATCATTTATGAAACAAACAAACAACAGCGGGCCCAATACACTACCCTGCGGTACCCCACTTGTTACAGGTACAGATGACGATTTCGTGCCATTAATCACCACACATTGCTTGCGGTCATGTAGAAAGTCTTCTATCCACGCTAGGACATTTCCCCGAATTCCGTACCCTTCCAGTTTGATTTTCAGCCTTTCGTGGGGTACACTGTCGAAAGCCTTGGCAAAATCTAGGTAAATATTGTCGATATTACCACCCCGTTCTAGAATATGGGTCCAAATATCCAATACCTTGAGCAATTGTGTCAAGCAAGAGCGCCCCGGCATAAAACCGTGTTGGCAATCTTTTACAAGGTTGTTTCGTAGTAGATGTTCCATCGCTGCATCTCTGATAATACTCTCAAGTACTTTACATATTATGCTGGTCAGGCTCACCGGTCTATAGTTGTTCGTGGAGTGCCTATCGCCCTTCTTGAAGATAGGACTCACATAAGCCACTTTCCATTCACTGGGGACCATTTGTTCATCCAGGCATTTACAAAACAGAATCTTCAGGGGCTCTGCAAGCTCGTTGCACAGCTCCCTTGTAGCTCTCTCGTCAATGATCTCGTCTTTGTATGGTGTATTAACCGATCACCAGCAGTATCGTGCTCCGGCTTTAACTGATGAGAAGCTCTTCTCGTCAGTAAATATAACATTGGGTCGACGCCAAGGTATTCCAAAGCAAATCCAAGCCGAGCCTCACTATGAACTGGTGTTAATTTCTGTTTTTTTTGCTGGAACGTAGCAGTTTATACTGTTCTTGTGGAGGCGGTTTCTACTTGTTTGAGGATGATAGGGGAGCACGAGTTCTCTGGTGAGGTCGATTACTGTCTTAGGTGTGTTGTCTACTGCAACCAGCAAACGGGCATCCTCGTCTCGTGTGGTTACCCTGGGTCTGCCGCTCCTTGGTCTTGTCGTCGGAGAACCCTCCTCCTGCCACCTAGTGATCATCTCTGCACTGTTTTCTTAGACGCACCCATGGCGTCAGCAGATGCCCTGCTACAGCCCGATTATTCTGCCCCTGTCAGCTAAAATCGCAGGTGCGTTAGCCCTCCCCGTGGCCTCTCTGAGGAAAGAATGTGCGTTATAAAATGAGTTTCGTGATATATTAACATGTGTATAATATTATCTGTAGGCTTTAAATAAGAACATCACCAGACAAGAAAATAATATTCAGACCTGTACTACAAGCTTTGTCAATAAATTTGTTAAACTAAAAACTAACT
>NW_024731258.1:0-11588 GCF_018991925.1 Homarus americanus | reverse complement strand
GGTGAACTGGCTAAATTGAAAATCGAGTAATTTGGTAGTAATTTATTGTAGTCTTTAAGCATGCAAAACAATATTCTGGCATAAATTTTTTTTTATAATAAGTCCTACCTACATCAAATGGATTTTTAAATGTACATATTTGTGAATTTATAACATAACCAGCGTTTGCACACATGTTACTGTTTCAAGTTTCAAATTATTATATTTTATTATCCGTAGTCTATTTGAAAGTAACTAATGCCTTCATACTCTCTTTGCTTTGGTTTCTTGTCATCAGTAGTCTGCTTGCTATTTGTGCTTTGATGTAACCTTCTCGCCTCTCGTGGCTGTAAACATGGCCCGCTGCTTCTGTGACCATTTTCACACATCTCTCCACACTTTGAGTGTGGGAAGGCCACTTCGGCACCTGCATTGGAGTCTCTTTAAGGTTTCTCAATTCTTGGCTAGTTAGACTTGTTGTCAATGGTGGCTCTAAGACTTCCAAACTCAAGTCAACCAATTCTGACAATTTGGTGGCATTGACGCTTATTGGGGGAACTTTTCTTGAATGAAACGAACAGTCTCCCAACTGGTCGTCATCTATTAGCGTTCCTCTAATCTTTAGAATGACTTCTACAGCCTCGGTTCGGAGATTGGTACATTGACTGCAAAGCATTGCTTGCAAAACTGTTTCTGATCGAGCATACCAAGCGGACCTTCTTGCCACAGGTAACATGATGTCCCTCACTACCTTCCTCTGTGTTCTTACTAGCTGCAATTGAAACAAAAGGTGATTGGGCCCATCCACCCACATAGGATTAAGTTTCACACTAAACCACTGGGGAAGATAAACTCCAATAATAAATTCAACAATTAACCTCAAATTCTTCAGCACTTTGCCCTTCAATTCGTGTTTGGAAATCCAAATCTTGCAGAAACGAAGAGCTGTAGTTAACCAACGGCTGTGACTGACAGGTCCAATCTCCAAGAGAGCCAATGACTGAGGCACTTCTCCTGATCTTATTGCTTGGGCAATACGATAAGCATAGGATTGATCTGTGCTGAGATCTTTGATGACTCCTTCAGACAACGCCGGAAGGGGAGGGCCAACTTCGACCTTTGGAAAGGTTGTATTTATTTCTAGTTGTGTTGCTTCATCCAGCATGATGCCAAGGGGACCTGACCACTTGTTGTTGCTCTTTGTAGGACCATCAAGTTCTTGGATGAGATGACGAAGAGGTAGCTCGCCTGTATGTAAATCACATACAATCCAAACAAGTCTTCTTCCTAGTTTTTTCTCTAAATGCGTCATTACACCCCCCTGCCATCCGGTGTTCACTGCAGTTGAATCTCCACCAACAGCCTGCAGTGAACTGCCAAGTCCTCTCTCCTGAACCCAACATAAAATATGATCAGCAATGACCTCTGCATGTTTCTTCCCTTCTACTTCAGTTTCGGGAGCAAAGTGAAACAAAAACCGACCACCAGGCTCAGAACAGACAGAGTAGTGTTCTTCTTTGATGAGACCTGGAAACTTTCTGTTCACTCCCCCTACTTCTAGCAAAACTTTTGTGTCATCTATTCTTCCATCAAACAAAAGACAGGAGAGCCCTCCCTCGCTTAAATCTTTTTCATGCTGATCAGATATTTCCTTCATTATTTTTTCTTGTGCTCTTCTAATTTTATTATGGTCTATCACCAAAGATACATCCTCTCGGCTGATGAGGCCTGCATCTATCCAAGCGGCAGTTGCAATTTCTGCAGCCTCACGAAGTCCAGCATGGTGGCGAATACTAGCTAAAGCAATGTTTGAAATATTTCTTGTGTTGTATTTCATTTTCTTTGGTAAAGGTTCAGATGGCTCTTTGGAACTATCATCTGATGTTGCTTCCTGTTCATCAGAAGAACTATCAAAGAAGTGATAAACATCTTGACACAGCTCTTCCTCTCTTTGGATGGCTTCTTCACTCTTCATTTTCTTCTTTTGTTCCCTCTCTCGGATTTGTTCTCTCTTCTTGGCATTAGCAATCTGCTTCTTTGTTTCTGAACAATCTATTGAACCCATTTGCATACTTCCTTGGCCTTCTGCCTTTGTCCTCTGTGCCTTTATAAATTCAAGCTCTAAAACAGGGATCTTCTTTTCACGAGGACAACCACAATCAATGTGGGAATTATTTTCTCTCTTACCTGAGTGAGAACAGTTGGATTCAGAACATAATTGTATGGAGCACTTGCAGGTCAAAATGTCAAACAGAGTATCAAGTGTGTGCAGAAATTCATTTTTCCTGGCCAAGTTTCCTTTACCAAGTGATGTTTCAACTGCTTTGTGCCATAATTTCGTTGGTTTTAGCTCAATAGTTCGACACTGATTAATCACAGGTGGTTTGAATAGTGCATTAGCTTTTGTCCATTGATGCAGAAGAGGGACTATCATGTCATTTATGAGTTCTTTATCTGTATAGTTCCTTCTGTCCTTTGCATTTTTTTCTCGAAGGAGTAACCCTAATCTTAGCATGTCTCTCACTGTTGGAAGTTCTGATACAGGAAGCTCCTTCCCTTTACCAACTAGCAGGCTCAAGTGGGTTGACAACTGACTTCTTGTCTTCAATTTTGACATCTTCACACCATCTGACAAATAGAAAAATATTTCAATGTTTCATAATTCAATTGTTGTTTCAAAAAATATCAATTTGTTTATCAAAAATGCTGTAACAGAAATAACATAATAATTTCTTAGAACATAATGTTTTATATAATGATATAAGTAACTGCGACAATCAATATGCCCTACTTACAATAATTAAAATGTAGAATTCGTCTGGTAGAGTAGGTGCAAGTGCAATGAGAGCAAACCACCGTCTATGATATCTAGAAGGAGAGTGAGCCGGGCGCCTTATCCTCACGCTTGGTACAAGTCAAAACAAGAATTAAACTGTCCCACACGGAGAGCCTGTTCATGTTCATGTTCTGACATGCATATTGTACACAAGCTATAGAACCATAAAATACCCATAATCCATATGCTTACATGAGATTAGTTAATATCAAGTGAATAATTCTAATCAAGTCTCATTAATTTGTTGAAATACTGATATTTGAAACTTTAAGGTATAATTGATGTTGGTGAGGGTTATTTCAATTCATTTTTGTTTGCTAATCTCAAGTTTAGACATAAAGAGGCACAATATTTTGACTACCAAATTTGATTTTTGGGTAAAAGTTGACAAATTGATACACTACTGGATATACACCTGGGTCAGTGGATGAATTTTGCTGTGTTCTTGTAAATGTCATTACCACATATTATACCACCTGGGTTAAGTCAAGGAGGAAGGGGGGGCAGCACTAAACCACCTCTGTGGACACATGACCCCATCCTCAAAAAAAGAAGGAGAGAATGTAAAACAGCTTGCCAACACTTATAAGCAAAATATAACTAGTGATAACATCTTGGCATTCCTCAAAGCTAACAGAGAATTTCGTGAACTCAAAGGTCAAGTGAGAAACATCTATTGGGAACAAGTCTTACAGGGGATTTATAGAACAACCACTCTAGCAGAAGTTTGGAACAAAATTAGAGCCATTACCAAGTCACCGAACCTAGTCCAGCTTCATCACAGCCCTGTAGAATATGCTGACATGCTATTAGACCAATGGTCTAGTGTGTCACAAATCACTTCCCTGCCTCCTAACATACAACAATATCTTAACAACACACACATAAATAGGTGTTTCAATATTGAAATAGCCTGTTCCTCACCAGACCTTACCGACCAGTTTCCTATAACGCACCACGAACTAACAACAGCACTAATGAAAGGTGAGTCATCTTCCCCTGGTGAGGATGGCATAACCTACAACACCCTGAGATTGTTGAATGAGACCCCTAACCATCCACTGCTTGACCTGTATCAAATGAGCCTCACACAGGGTATTCTGCCTAAGACATGGACTCATGGAAACATAGTTCCAATCCCTAAAACTAATTCTCCAAACTTCAGGCCAATTTCACTCACATCTTGTATGTGTAAAGTCCTTGAAAGAGTTGTTCTAAGCCGTCTCATGTTTCAAGTCAAAGACAAACTCGCCCCTAATCTGTACGGGTTCATGCCCGGGCGTAGCACACAGACATGCTTTGCAGAATATCTTGTTCACTCAAACGATAAGACACAAACAGCCTTCATAGACCTTAAATCAGCCTTTGATGTAGCTAATAGAGACATTATACTTGAGCAACTAGCTAATTTTGGTATCCAAGGTAACCTCCTGACATGAATAATGGGTTATCTGTCCAACAGGTATGCCAGTGTTCTGTTTAGGGGAGTTAAAAGTACCAGAATGAGATCATTTGAGCTTGGCATGCCTCAGGAGGAGTGTTAAGTCCTATGCTCTTTAATATACTGATGCACAAGCTTATTGCTGACATTCCAGTTCAGCCAAACGAAGCAGTAATATGCTATGCCTTGCTACATGTATTTGCTCGGAGAACTGTTGAATGTGGTCTCATAATATCTATTGACAAGACAAGGGTCCTCAATCCTCGTCCTGCTCACACTCTGCCTCTTGAGTATAACATTAACAGCATGCCCTTGAAACTATGTGGCTCTTATAAATTTCTTGGAATTTGTGTGAATGATGCAAACTTTGTCAGCAACCTTTGTGACAAACTAATGCAGCTCATTAAACCCCTCAGAACCCTTGTTGGCAAGGGCTATGGAATTAACATCACCTATGCTCGTACTTTCTATCTTCACTTCATTCGTTCTGTAGTTGACTATCATGCTCTCCATCTTGTGACTATTCCGCCTAAACAACTCAACAGCCTCGAGGTAGTGCAAAATGAAGCCATGCTCATCATCCTAGGTTGCCCAAAATCAACCAGAATTGTAAACATGAGGAAAGAGCTCGGACTGCCCTCCCTATCTGAGAGGATAGCTCTACTTAATACCATGTTTTGTGTCAAAGTTTTGAAGAACAATGGTTCTCAAACTACAGCTCAAACTGAGTTGATGTTCTATCTAAGTAATCCCGACCATCTTGCCAACCTTCCACAAAAGACCCTCTTTGGGACGTGGCTTCATAAAAGTGTTGCAGATCTCTTGAAACTGAATGTCCTAATCACCCCAGACGAACCTATTAATGGCATTCCTCCTTGGCTGGATATATCAGTTCCTATTAATTACACTCCTGTTGGTAGTAAGCAAATGTTAAACACCGATGTGGTGAGATGTGTCACACTAGAAACTATAAACAGACACATAGAGAGTATTAAATCAAGTGAATGTTATGCTTTTACTGATGGTTCTTTGCAGACAAACACAGGTAGAACAGGCTGTGCAATTGTTATATATAAAGAAAAAGAGATGATAGTGTCAAACAAGCAAAGGCTGAACAACTGGGCCAGCACAACACAAACTGAACTAACTGGAATCTACTTAGCCACAGACTACCTTAAAGAAAATAGAGGTGGGGTGATATTCTGTGACTCTCAAAGTTCTTTGAAATCTATGAACAGCCCGTCAGGCTCTATGTCTAAAGTTGTATGTGATATTAAAAGGAATGTGATAACTGCCAATGAGAACAACTTTCGTATCGAATTTGTGTGCATTCCGTCCCATGTTGGAATCAGGTATCATGACCGTGCTGATAGACTGGCCAATGAGACATGTAAGAAAGATAATGTTGACCCTGACCTTGGCCTGTCCAATGCTATAATTAAAAACATTTAAGTCAGAATCATGAACTCTGATCTAGAAGGAGTGAGAAATGCAGAGAGACCTGACAGTTGTAGCATTAGTAAATGTGACAAATTTTGTGACAAGAGGTACCGGTATGGCCAGCAAAAGGACAGAACCAAACAATGTGATGTAGTTAAAGTGAGCTTTGCCGTGGCCTAGCAGAAACGCTCATTCGCTAGACCACGATAGGACGCCACCCTCCGGGAGGCTCCACATTGTCTCACTGTTCAGTCCCCAAAACTTCTTCTTCCATCAATAGTTCATTAACGGTGTATGTAAGTTCCACCATGTTTTTCACTACAACGGAACAGCAAAGTATATTTTTTTTAGCATTAAACTGTTATTATTTTATTGTCTAATCATCACTACATATAACACCACCCATCATCACTACATATAACATCATCCATCATCACTACATATAACACCATCCATCATCGCTACATATAACACCATCCATCATCACTAAATATAACACCACCCATCATCACTACATATAACAACATCCATCATCACTACATATAACATTATCCAACATCACTACAAATATCACCATCCATCATCACTACATATAACACCATCCGTCATGATTACAGATCGGAAAAGTAATTTCCGAGATTCTCGTGCGGACACACAAACAAATAAACAAACAGACAAACAGTCTTCTTTGTTTTACTTTATATATATATATATATATATATATATATATATATATATATATATATATATATATATATATATATATATATATATATATATATATATATATATATAAAGAAGTATGTCTGTGTGTTTGTGCGTTTGTGTGGCCGCACGAGAATCTCGGAAACTACTTTCCCGAATTGTAGTGATGACGGATGGTGTTATATGTAGTGATGATGGATGGTGACATATGTAATGGTGGTGGTGACGGTGGTAGTGACAGTGGTATGGTGGTGATGGTGATAGTGGCATGTTTGTGGTGATAGTGGTGGTGGTAGAGACTGGTTGATAGTAGTGGTAATGATGTTGGTGGTAATGATGATGGCGGTAGTAGTGGTGGTAGTGATAATAGTGCTAGTAGTGATGGTAGTGATGGATGGTGTTATATGTAGTGATGATGGAAGGTGTTATATGTAGTGATGATGGATGGTGTTATATGTAGTGATGATGGGTGGTGTTATATGTAGTGATGATGGGTGGTGTTATATGTAGTGATGATGGATGGTGTTATATGTAGTGATGATGGATGGTGTTATATGTATTGATGATGGGTGGTGTTATATGTAGTGATGATGGATGATGTTATATGTAGTGATGATGGGTGGTGTTATATGTAGTGATGATGGGTGGTGTTATATGTAGTGATGATGGATGGTGTTATATGTATTGATGATGGGTGGTGTTATATGTAGAGATGATGGATGGTGTTATATGTATTGATGATGGGTGGTGTTATATGTAGTGATGATGGATGGTGTTATATGTAGTGATGATGGATGGTGTTATATGTAGCGATGATGGATGGTGTTATATGTAGTGATGATGGATGGTGTTATATGTAGTGATGATGGATGGTGTTATATGTAGTGATGATGGGTGGTGTTATATGTAGTGATGATGGATGGTGTTATATGTAGTGATGATTAGACAATAAAATAATCACAGTTTAATGCTAAAAAATATACTTTGCTGTACCGTTGTAGTGAAAATCATGGTGGAACTTACATACACCGTTAATGAACTATCGATGTAAGAAGAAGTTTTGGGGACTGAACAGTGAGACAATGTGGAGCCTCCCAGAGAGTGGCATCCTACCGTGACCTAGCATATGAGAGCCGCTTTCGTGTAATTCACATCTTCATGTGCACCTCCAGTGATTTACTTGCATATATATATATATAAATATATATATATATATATATATATATATATATATATATATATATATATATATATATATATATATATATATATATATATATATATATATAATAATTTAACTAGTATCTGAATAATGTTTGACTGAGAAAAAGTGTTTACAGGTTGCCAAAGTAGGAAGACAATTGTGGTTAAAACCAGTTCACAGTACCAACCGGAAACATGAGTAGGAGTAACGAAAAAGTTTGTGCGTTCATTGAATTTACTGTGACACACTAGACTATTTGAAACTCATTATGGTGTTATCGTATTATCGTTCGCCAGCCAGCCAGCCAGCCTGCCACCGTCATATATCTAGCCGAGAGCTTTATTTCCATCGACCACCACATGGTCAACTAAAAGCTCTTGACGCCTGGAATTATGAGACCATTTCCCTCAGTGAATGCTACTTATGTCAATGAAGAAAATGAACCAAACCTAAGTTAATGTACGTTAGGAAGTAGTTATTAGTAAATTATAATTATCGATGCATTATAATTATAATTATAAATGCATATAATTTATTAAACAAAAACAAATGTTACTCCTCCCAATAAGTTTTTTCTTAATAACTGTTACGAGTGAGCGTTCCATCGTTGGTTGTGGATTCGCAACGTGAACGTCTTTTGTTTGTGACGTCATTTCTGCCGCGTCCTCTCGCTTTGTTTACTTTAGAACATAAGAACATAAGAATGGAGGAAACTGCAGCGGGCCTATTGGCCCATACTTGGCAGTCCCGTTTACACCCAACCCCTATTGCTCATATAAGCATCCAACCTATGTTTGAAGCTATTCAGCGTATTCGAGTTAATGATGATATTTGGTAACTTGTTCCATTCATCCACTACTCTGTTTCCAAACCAGTGTTTACCGATTTCACCCCTAAATCTAAATTTATCTAATTTAAAACCATTGTTACCAGTTCGCTCCTGGTTGGATAGTTTGAGTACCTTTGTAATGTCCCCTTTGTTTAGCCCTGCCTTCCACTTATACACCTCTATCAGGTCGCCCCTCGCTCTACATCTCTCAAGGGAGTGCAAATTAAAATGCTTTAGCCTGTCTCTATATTCAAGGTTCCTAATGCCCGGGATTAGTCTTGTCATTCTCCTCTGAATTCTTTCCAAGGATTCTATATCCATTCTGTAATACGGTGACCAGAACTGAACTGCGTAGTCCAGGTGTGGTCTCACAAGAGCAAGATACAGTTTTAGGATGACCTCGCTAGTCTTGTAACTAACACTCCTTTGTATGAACCCAAGTACTTTATTAGCCTTGTTACGAGCAAAAACACATTGTTTACTTGGTTTAAGGTTCCTACTTATCATTATTCCTAAATCTCTCTCGCAGTCGGATTTCTCTATGGCATCGTTGTTCATCTGGTATCTGGTTTCCCTGTTTACACTTCCTATACTGAGTACTTTACATTTGTCGATGTTGAATTTCATCTGCCATTTTTTAGACCATTCGAAAAATTTGTTTAGATCCTCCTGTAATTTTGCCGAGTCCTCATCAGATTTGATAACACGTCCTATTTTAGTATCATCAGCAAATTTACTTATGTTGCTGTCTATGCCGATATCTATGTATATAATAAACAATAATGGTCCAAGTACTGAGCCTTGGGGAACTCCACTTGTGACGTTGCTCCAATGGGACTTAGTGCCGTTAATGCTCACTCGCTGTTTCCTGTCCTGTAACCACGCCCTAATCCATTTAAGGATGTCACCTTTGATGCCATGTGCTTCTACCTTTCTAATTAGTCTTTCGTGGGGGACTCTCTCGAAGGCTTTGCTAAAGTCGAGATATACCACATCATAATTGTGCCCCTCGTCCACCGATTCGAAAACTGATGAAAAGAATGTTAATAGATTAGTTAGGCAAGAGCGTCCGCTTGTGAAGCCATGCTGGGAATCATTGATCAATCTGTGCTTCTCCAGGTGATTTCGAATAGAGTTTGAGATGATTGCTTCCAGTAATTTGCCTACTATTGATGTTAAACTGATTGGGCGGTAGTTAGAGGATAGTGATCTAATCCCCTTCTTGAAAATCGGTATTACATTCGCTATCCTCCAGGATTCTGGTACTACACCTGTTTTTAAGGACATGTTAAACAACTTTGCTAAGGGCATACTAAGCTCTTCCTTACATTCCTTTAATACTCTGGCAAATATCTCATCGGGACCAGGTGAGTTATTAAGCTTTAGTTTGTCTATTTGCTTACTAACATCGTTACTAGTCACTACTATCTCACTTAATTTGTTTTCTTCACTATCTCTGAATAGAGTCGGTGCCTCGGGTATCATGTTTAAATTTTCGGTGGTGAAAACTGTTGAAAAATATTTATTCAAATTATTGCTCATTTCTCTGTCGTTATCAGTGAGCTCGCCGGTGTCTGACCGTATTGGTCCAATCGTTTCTCGTGATTTAGTTTGATACATTTGGTAGAATCCTTTGGGGTTTGTCTTCGCCTCCCTTGCTATCCTTACCTCATTATTCCTCTTTGCTTTTTTTTATCTCGGTTTTAACCCTACTCGCCAATACCCTATAATAGTCCCGGAGGTGAATTTCGCCACGATTTATCCTTCTACCTATAGCCTTCCTTTGGCCAATGATGTTCCTTAAATAATTATTAATCCATTTAGGGTCATTGTTGCCTGATCTGAGTTTTTTGTATGGTATGTTCTGCCTTTGTGCATTAAGTAACTCACTATTTAAATTGTCGTGGAACTCGGCAATCTCAGATCTCGTTATCAGGTCTGTGTCATCTGACAGGTTCACGGCCAAGCGCGACACCCCCTCTCTCAGCTGCCTCTTTAAACTGTCAAAGTTCGCCCTTCTGAAATCTGGTACTTTAGTGGAATTTTCCTTACGTCTGCCCTGAAAGTCTAACTGGAATCTAATTTCTTTGTGATCGCTGTTTGCAAATTCGTTCCCTACCTCGACCCTGCTAATGAGGTTTTCTCTGTTTGACAGAACTAAATCGAGTATATTATTACTCCGTGTGGGTTCAGTTATATGTTGACTTAGAAAACAGTCCTGGATAGTCTCGAGAAAATCCTCTGATTCTGAGTTACTGTACCTGTAAGGTCAGTCCAATCTATTTGGCCAAGGTTAAAGTCGCCTACTATACAGACTTTGTTGTGTATGGAAGCCCTGCGCATTTCATCCCAGATAAGTCGCTCTTTGACTCTATCAAGATTGGGAGGTCTATATATTACTCCTGTGATTAATTTTTCTCTACTGTCGATTAATTCTATCCAAATTGTTTCTGTATTCCGCTCAGTTTTTATTTCCTTATTTATTTCACACTTCAGATTATCCCTAACATAGATTGCCACTCCGCCTCCTTTCCTGGTCTGCCTATCGGTATGGAACAGATTGTAACCCGCAATTTGGTATTCGACTGGTAACTCACGTGTGTCTAGGTTGATCCATGTTTCAGTGAATGCAATTATATCGATTTTTTCGGTACATACCAAGGCCCTAATATCATCCATTTTGTTTCTCATACTTCTACTGTTTGCGTAGTATACATTTAAGTTAGTGGTTTTCTGATTCCTCCCCTTACCGCGTTTAGTTTTAAACTCCCTGTCTAATTCAGTTTTGTCATCATTCCTAACACTATTTCCCTGTAATCTTTCACTTTGTTTACCCGCTCCCACTGCAGTCTCCTCCACCCCCGTGCTCATATGTTCCCCTAGCAGTTTAAAGACTTCGATATCTTTTGAACTGCCCCCTCTAGAGCTCCAGCCAGGGTTGCTACTCCATCCCTAGACAGGTGCACCCCATCCCTAGCATAAAGGTCCCTTCTGCCATAGAAGCTGTCCCAGTTGTCAATGAATGGGACTGATATTGACTTGCAATATCTGTCAAGACGGTCGTTAACACCAACTGCCCTTGACAACCATTCACTGCCAACTCTCCTTCTAGGCAGGACACTGCATATGATAGGGATCCCTTCCTTAGTCCTAA
>NW_024731257.1:0-6791 GCF_018991925.1 Homarus americanus | reverse complement strand
ATGCCAGCATTCACAATCTAAATACATGTAAAGGCCTGGGACTTAGGGATAGAAATCCCTTACCAGGCTAATCAGGATCTTAATAAAGGAAAGTCAAGGACCATGGTTTTCCGAGGAATAACAAACAACCGTTAGAGGTTGGCATCTCTTTACTATAAAAATATAACACAACTCTGACACCACTCAACAAACATCAAATAATTACGGGAGTCAAACAATTAAGGCAGTCAACAGTTAATGGAGTCAAACAATTAAAGGAAGCAAACAATTAAAGGAATCAAACAAATAATGGGAGTCAGCAATTAATGGATTCAAACAATTAAATGGAGTCAACAATTGATAAAATCGAACAATAAAGGGGAGTCAGCAATTAATGGAATCAAACAATCTTAGAAACAAACGATGAACAAATATTTCCTAAGGCAGTGGCCCTGGGGGAAGGTTCTGGAACACGGTGATGCACACTCAGGGTAAGGAAGCGTCCACTTCAACTCCACACTCAGCGACGTCTTGAAAAGGCAGGAGAACACCGGGGCACCCACGGAATGTGATGAACTGATGGTCGTGGTATGCGGTAGTGGTAGATGACCAGAGAGTTGGCAGTTGATAGGTGAAGGTCTGGGAACACAGCCCACGAGTCGAGGACCTATGATGAGATCACAGCCAGAATTTGACGGACAGCAGGGTAGCTAGATACTGACGGTATGGCGGCTGGGTTGAATCTGCCGGTGGCGGAGATAGTCGCTGCCGTTCTCACCTCCGTCCAACCACCCCAAGTGTCGTCTGCACCAGCAAACGAGCGAGTTAGCAGCGGTAACCAGCCGGAGGATCGTTTCCGCCCTTACAATACATAAAGCATAAATATGATAATTTATATACATAATATTGTGCACAATAAATGGAATATTACATAGAATTAATACATGTTCTGTAATACTTTACTATACATAATTAATGGAGTAATATAAGGGTAATATAATAATACACAGCTGAAGGTACTACTTTGTGTCCATATATATCATACACACAATGGCGATGAATTTTCTTGGGCAACCAAAATGGCTGAGGGTCAACCAGAGGGCTTCCCTGTTGACCGATTCGAAGGCCTTGGTAAGGTCGATGAAAGCCGTGTATATGTCACAACGCTGTTCTCTTTACTTTTCCTGTATCTCATGGGCAGCAAAGGTCATGTCAGTGGTGCCACGTGATGGTTTAAAGCCACAATGAGATTTTGGGAGGAAGTTTTCCGCCTCAGAAAGAAGTCTGTTTAGGAGGACTCGGGAGAATAATCTTGCCAGCTATGGACATCGGCGAAATCTCGTGGTAGTTGCCACAGTCTGACCGATCTTCCTTGTTCTTATAAATATTGACAATGAAAGCGTCTTTAAGCAATTGGGGGATTTCCTTCTTTTCCATTGTATTCTCCAAGAGAGAGTGGAGACGGCTGGTATGCAGAGGTCTTTCTGCTTTATACACCTAGGCTGGGATTCCATCAGGCCCTGAGGCTTTGTTATTTTTCATCCGTTTGATGGCAGTAGCTACCTCATCCAGGGATGGAGGATAGCTGAGGTGGGTTCAGCTCTGGATGCTGAGGGACCTGCTGGGTAGTCAGGACATCCACATCGATGTTTTGGTCGAGTAGTGAATGGTAGTGCTCTCTTCAACACTGACAGAGACCTTCATCATCATTAATTATGGAGTTACCGTCGGATGAGCGGAGTGGGGCTTTGTCACAAGTGATTGGCCCGTAAAATGTTTTAGTGTAATTGAAAAATTTGCACATCTTTGCTCATCTGCAATTTTTTCGTGTTTCACATGCTTTATTTTTAAACTATTCGATTTTTAGTTTGAAAGTTCCCTCTGGGCAGCTGCTTTATTCTTGCAGAAGATATCAGCTTTGGTCCGAGACTGAGGGTTGTTCTGCCAGTCAGTTAAAGCAATACGTTATCATCGATGAGTACATTGATTGTCGGGTCATTTTTTCATCAAACCAGTCCTGGTGTATTCCTTCGATCTAGCCGAGGGTCTCTCCCCATTCGGCACTAGGATTTGGGTTTTTTGTTGTCGGGTTGTTTATCAGCCCATGTTCGAGCTGCTCTCTGAAAGCATGTGCTACCGCTGGATCCTCCAGACGTTTAATGTTAAAACCTCTTCTGGAGGCTTGCTGCCTTCGCCATTTTGGGGTGACTTGAAGTGAGAGCTTGGCTCTGGCGAGCCGATAATCAGTGTCACAATGGTCTGATCGATGCATGGCACGGGTGATGAGGACATCTCGGCGATCTTTTTCTCTCACAATGATGTAGTCAATGAGATGCCAGTGTTTGGATCGTGGATGTTGCCATGAACCCTTGAACTTTTCGGCCTGCCTAAACAAGGTATTGCTGATGGTGAGGCTGTGTGCAGCATGTCAGCATGTCTGGCATTGAAGTCGCCAAGGAGCACAACCTTGTCTTCTCTGAGGATAGAGATTAGCACTCAGTCGAGGTCGGTGTAAAATGCCTTTTTGATGACATCCTCCTCATCCAGTGATGAAAAAGACATGACGAGAGTGATTCAGTCATGAGGCGCTCGTTGATCCCAATAGGCATTTCAGTTAGCCTGTGTAGGATGTGTTGGCGAATGGCAAAGCCAACTCCATAAATTCCGTTTCTCTTCACAGTAGGCTTACCCTTCCAGAAGAAGGTATAGCCAGACCCCTGTTCTGTGAGTTGACCCTCGTCAGGGAGCCGTGACTCACTAATGGCTGCTATGTAGATGTTATACCTAGCCAGCTCTTTTGCCACTGGAGCGGTTCATCTTTCAGGATGCTCATTTGTGCCAGTATCCACAAGGGTCCTGACATTCCATGCAGCGACCATAAGAGGTTGTTTAGTTTGTCTTTGCTTGGATCTGTGATTTTGATTGTGTTTTCGAGCGCATAAGGAAGACCTTACTTGGTGCGGTTGCTCAGGGAGGTTGGTGTTTTAGGCAGGCTATTTTTGGGGCACCTTTTCTAGCCCCCTCCCCATGTGGGGTGAGTAGAATGTCACCTCGAAAGGGCTGCTCAGTCGCACAGATAGGACCGGATTGCACTGCTGCCTAGATCTCGGTGCATAAACGACCATTTTATCTCTGCCGCCCATGTGCAGAGTTGTGACTAAAGACTCTCGACAGTCATCTCTGCCTGTACCCGTAGCCACTCGTCTGACGCCAGAGGAATTTTTGGGGTATAGGGATTTTGATGATGATGAGAAGTATGATGGGCTGGTTGGGATCTTGATGGAGCTCTGTAAGTATGTCTGCGTCATGCGGGGTTCCACCGCAGATTTTTCGTTCCGGATTAACTCTCGTAGCTTTATACCTACCAAGGTTAATCCGCAAGGCAGCGGGGAGGTGGTCGGTAGGCGCCTGGACGTATCCATATGCTGGTCTAGCCTGGGCCCACGAGGCACCCAGTTACCGTGTGTTGCCACGTGGAGAGACAACAGGGGTTTTGATGGTGAAGAGGCTGTTTTCTGGCAAGTTGCTTCCTTGTTCGCCACGAGGGCTCGCCAGCGGCGGTAGCTGAAAGCGAGAGGGAGCAAGCAGTACTTGCACCTTAACACTAACATAATGCTGCTACACTAGACGCATTTCACCTCCCTGTGTGCGAACACACATATACGCACACACGCATACACGCGCACACTCGCGCACACACACAATATATGAAATGCATAACGCGTAAAACTAACCTCAGGAATTTATGCAGAATAGCATAACATTTTAATGATATCATGTTGACAACTAGTGCGTTGGTCAGTGCAGGACCTGGAAAGCAACAAATTATTTTGCCAGTACACTCTTTACTCCTCAGTACACTCACAATGTTGTAAAGGCCAAAATTGCTATGTAATTCTAGACTGATGACGATTTCAGTGACGATATGACAGGTGTGACGGGAGGGATGGCGTAGTGGTGTCATGTCATGTTACGTGTGTCAACCACATTGTTCTGACTGAGCCTGGGACACCCCCCACACCACCACACCTGTACACGTGTCTAGTACATCTGAACGTGTCAATCCAACTCACACATGTTTCTACTACACCTGCACACGTACTAGTTGACCTACAGAATATTATATTACATCTGCACACGTGTCTATGTACACAAGTTTTTTCAGACTTGCTGAGACTCACACAGTGGTTCCTCTCGTGTCTTTTCTTTCCTCCTTTCCCCCCCCCCTTTTTTTCTTTAATCATTATCCTCCTTCCCTTCTTCCATGTTCCTCGTCTTTTCCTCCTCCTCTGTCTCGTCTGTCCTGTTCACCCGTTCTTACCTCTACTCCTTCTCCCCCTTTACCCCTTCCCTCTCCCTTCTTACCCTATACCTCTCTCCCCCTTTTTCTCCTCTAATTTCTCCTCTCTTCTCTCCCTCCACTCTAAATTTTTCATCTTCTCCCCTATCCAATCACTCCTTGTTCTCCATCTCACCAGCTCTTAATTCCCATTAGTCCCCTTCTTATTCTCCTTCACACTTGTTCCCTCTTACTTTTCCCAACCCACCTCTTCCTCCCATCTTCCCCATTCCATGACCTTTTTTTCCTCCCCCGTCCTACTTTTCCTCTCCACGTCCTACGTTCTGCTCTTTCTCACCCATTGCCTTCCTCCTTGACTTAGGTTCGGTTACTGCCATCTTCGCCACAGTAAACCACACGTGACGCCAACATTATTTGTATCACTATCACCATTACTTAGTGGGTGCTGTCAGCTGTGTCTCTTGACATTCCTCTTTGTAGCTACTGTAAAAATCTCTCTCCTCCTCCTTCTTGCCTTTCACACTGCTCTTTCCTTATAATGAATATTAATAACTCTCTTCTTAGCCAATATTTTCTCACTGGCGCGTCTGTGTGTGTGTGTGTGCGTGTGTGTGTGTGTGTGTGTGTGCGCGCGTCTATGCGAACTTGCGTGTGTGCGTGCGTGCATGCATGCGTGCGTGCATGTATTAGTTTTAAGGTGACTGAAGGGGCCGATACGGGACTGGCACGGTCTTTCACAGAAGTTACACATGTGGAGGGCTACATCTAGTAAGGGAGGGGCGGCGACAGTGTCTTGCTGGCGCTTGTCTGGCTCGGTTTGCAGTCGGGTTAATTCGAAGGGATTGATACCTCGTGTGGTGCTCCTCCAAGCGTTACAGTGTGGAGTGATCGTCTCCCAGGTGAGGGGTCGATTTGGCACTTTTTCAAATTTGTCTTAAGACTATCCTTATACCTTTTCAGTTGACCGCCAGCGTTAAGTTTACTATTCGTTAGATGGCTGTAAAGTAGCTGATTTGGCAGTCTACTATCGTCCATGCGGGTAACATGGTCAGTCCAGCATAGTTTGTAAAAGGCCTGGGACTTAGGGACAGAAATCCCTTACCAGGCTAATCAGGATCTTAATAAAGGAAAGTCAAGGACCATGGTTTTCCGAGGAATAACAAACAACCGTTTGAGATTGGCATCTCTTTACTATAAAAATATAACACAAAACTCTGACACCACTCAACAAACATCAAATAATTACGGGAGTCAAACAATTAAAGGAAGCAAACACTTAAAGGAATCAAACAAATAATGGGAGTCAGCAATTAATGGAATCGAACAATACAGGGGAGTCAGCAATTAATGGAATCAAACAATCATAGAAACAAACGACGAACAAATATTTCCTACTGCAGTGGCCCTGGGGGAAGGTTCTGGAACACGGTGATGCATACTCAGGATAGGGAAGCGTCCACTTCAACGCCACACTCAGCGACGTCTTGAAAAGGCAGGAGAACACCGGGGCACCGACGGAATGTGATGAACTGATGGTCGTGGTATGAGGTAGTGGTAGATGACCAGAGAGTTGGCAGTTGATAGGTGAAGGTCTGGGAACACAGCCCACGAGTCCAGGACCTATGATGAGATCACAGCCAGAATTTGACGGACAGCAGGGTAGCTAGATACTGACGGTATGGCGGCTGGGTTGAATCTGCCGGTGGCGGAGATAGTCGCTGCCGTTCTCACCTCCGTCCAACCACCCCAAGTGTCATCTGCACCAACAAACGAGCGAGTTAGCAGCGGTAACCAGCCGGAGGATCGTTTCCTCCCTTACATAGTTGTTCATGGATAATGGTAGCCTCGATGCTCCTACAGGTGATGTCATCGAGAATACTGTTCTCTTCCCCTTCCCAGCGAACTCGGAGGATGGAACGTAGACTACGTTGGTGAAAGTTTGCAAGTGTCTTGTGGTGCCTCCTATATGTAACCCATATCTCACTGCCATATAGCAGGGTGGGGAGGACCACTGCTCGATATACATGCAACTTTGTAGATAATTTCAGCCACCTACAGCTGAAGACACGGGTGCAGAGTTTGCCAAAGGCTTGAGATGCACATCTGACTTGAAGCTGAATCTCTTCATCGATGTCTGCGGTGTTGGATTGGTGGGAGCCGAGATACCGAAAGTGGGTAACATTAGAGAGGGTAGTACCATTCTGCTGGATGGATGGCTGACCCAGGGGCGGACTGAAAGAGATTCTGAATCTTAGGCACATTCATCTCGAGGCCGAAGTGTGCATACCCATCTGCATAGGCGTTCAGGATTTCCTGTAGGTCGCATTCAGTGTGAGCGACAAGGGTGAGGTCGTCTGCATACTGAAGTTCAGTAATTGAAGCTGCCGACAACTTTCTTCCTGCCTGGAGTCGTCTTATTTTGAAAATATCCTTCATCCTGTACTCTATGTCCACCCCGCCGGCTAAATTGACACTAACACGAATAAGGAAAGCAGCCAAGGAAATGAAAAAG
>NW_024731256.1:0-15513 GCF_018991925.1 Homarus americanus | reverse complement strand
GGAGCACAAGGAGGCACCTGGGAGGTCAGAGGTGTACCTGGGAGGTCAAAAGTGTACCTGGGAGTGTCAGAGGTGTATCTGGGAGGTCAGACGTGTACTGGGAGAGTCAGGTGAAACAGGAATGTCAGTGGAGTACCTGGGAGAGTCAGGAGGTACCAGTGAGTCTGGAGGTGTACCTTGGGAGTGTCGGAGGTGTACCTGGAGTGTCTGGGGTGTACCTGGGAGTATCTGGGGTACCTGGGAGTGTCTGAGGTACCTGGGAATGTCAGAGGTAACCTGGGAGTGACAGGAGGTGTACCTGGGAGTGTCTGAGGTGTACCTGGGAGTGTCAGAGGTGTGCCTCAGAGAACTGGGGAGGTGCACGGAAGTGTCAGAGGTGTGCACCTTGGAGTGTCTGAGGTGTACCAGTGCGAGTTCGAGGTGTACCTGGCAGTGTCCGAGGTGTACCTGGCAGTGTTCGAGGTGTACCTGGCAGTGTCAGCCGGTGCACCTGGGAGGTCAGTGGCACCTGGGAGGTTAGGAGGTGTAATCAGGGAGTGTCAGTGGAGTACCTAGGGAGGTCAGAGTTGTAACCCAGGGAGTGGAGAAGGTACCTGGGAATGCCTGGGGTGTACCTGGGAGGCCAGAGGCACCTGGGAGGCCAGAGGTGTACCAGGAGGCTGGTGGAGTACCTGAGAGGTCAGAGGTGTACCTGGGAGGCCAAAAGGCACCTGGGAGGTCAGAGGTGTATCTGGGAGTGCTTGGAGGTACCTGGAGTGTCAGTGGTACCAGGAATGTCAGTGGAGTACCTGGAGCAAGGTTGGGGAGCAGCCCAGTGAGGTCAGAGGTGTACCTGGGAGGTCACAGGAGTGGCCTGGGAGTCAGAGGTGTACCTGGGAGGCCTGAGGTGTACTGGGAGTTGGAGATGTGCCTAGGGAAATCAGAGGTGCACTTACAGTGTCAGAGGTGAACTGGAGTGTCTGAGGTACCTGGAGCGTCTGAGGTGTACCCTGGCTGTGTCTGAGGTACCTGGCATTGTCTGAGGTGTAACTGACAGTGCACCTGGCAGTGTCAGCGTGTGCACCTGGGAGTGCAGAGGTGTGTTAGGAAGTGACAGAGGAGCACTCCTACAAGTGTCAGAGGTGTACCTGGGAGTGTCAGAGGTGCACCTGGGAGCAGAGGTGTTACTGGGAGGCCAGATGTACCTGGGAATTTCAGAAGTGCACGGGAGTGTCAGAGATGTACCTGAGAGTGTCACAGGAGCACCTGGGATTGTCAGAGGTGTACCTGGGAGTGTCAGAGGTGTACCTGGGAGGTCAGAGGTGTGGACTGGGAGTGTCAGAGGTGCACTTGGGAGTGTCAGAGGTGCACTTTGGAGTGTCTGAGGTGCACGGAAGAAGCTTGAGGCACCTGGCAGTGTCTGAGGTTTTAACTGGCAGTGTCAAGCGTGTACCTGGGATTAGTCAAGGGTGCACCTGGGAGTGTAGGAGGTATCAGGAGGTCAGGAGTACCCAGGGAGTGTCAGTGGTGTACCCAGGAGTGTGAGAAGTACCCCTGAATGCCTGGGTGTACCTGGGAGGTCAGAGGTGCACCTGGGAGTGCTCAGGGTGCACCAGGGAGTGTCAGTGGAGCACCTGGAGGTCAGAGGCACCTGGGAGGCCAAAAGGTACCTGGGAGTGTCAAAGGTGTATCTGGAGTGCCGGACGTGCACCAGAGTGCCAGTGGTGAAACAGGGAATGTCAGTGGAGCACCTGGGAGGCCAGAGATGTACCAGTGGGAGTGTCTGAGGTGTACCTGGGAGTGTCGGAGGTGTACCTGGGAGTGTCTGGGGTGTACCTGGGAGTATCTGGGGTACCTGGGAGTGTCTGAGGTGTACCTGGAATGTCAGAGGTGTACCTGGGAGTGTCATGGTACCTGGGAGTGTCTGAGGTGTACCTGGGAGTGCCAGAGGTGTGCCTGGGAGTGTCAGAGGTGCACTTGAAGGTCAGAGGTGCACCTTGGAGTGTCTGAGGTGTACCTGGGCGTGTCTGAGGTGTACCTGGCAGTGTCTGAGGTGTACCTGGCAGTGTCTGGAGGTGTACCTGGCAGGTCAGTGGTGCACCTGGGAGTGTCAAGGTGTTCCTGGGAGTGTTAGAGGTATCAGGAGGTCAGTGGAGCACCTAGGAGTGTCAGGAGTTGTACCAGGAGTGTGAGAAGTGTACCTGGGAATGCCTGGGGTGTACCTGGGAGTGTCAGAGGTACCTGGGAGGGGTTGCACCAGGGAGTGTCAGGAGCACCTGGGAGTGTCAGAGGTGTACCTGGGAGTGTCAAAAGTGTACCTGGAGGCCGAGGTGTATCTGGGAGGCCGGACGTGTACCTGGGAGGCTGGGGTGGTGTACCAGGAATGCTGAGTGAGTACCTGGGAGGTCAGAGGTACCAGTGGGAGGCAGAGGTACCTGGGAGGCCGGAGGTGTACCTGGGAATTTCAGAAGGTACCTGGGAGGTCAGAGATACCTGAGAGTGTCACAGGAGTACCTGGGATTGTCAGAGGTGTACCTGGGAGTGTCAGAGGTGTACCTGGGAGTCTGAGGTGTACCTGGCTGTGTCTGGAGGTGTACCTGGCATTGTCTGGAGATGTGTAACTGGACAGTGTCACGGTGTACCTGGAAAGTGTCAGCTGCACCTGGGAGCAAGGGAGGTGTTAGGAAGACAGAGAGTACTCACAAGTGTCAGAGGTGTACCTGGGAGTGTCAGAGGTATACCTGGGAGTGTCAGAGGTGTTCCTGGGAGTGTCAGATGTGTACCTGGGAATTTCAGAAGGTGTACCTGGGAGCACAGAGGTGTACCTGAGGCTCGAATGTCTGAGGTGTCTGATGGCAACCTGGGAGCAAGCTAGGAGGTGCATCAGGAGTGTCAGTGGAGTACCTAGGGAGGCTGGAGAGGTGTACCTAGGAGTGTGAGAAGTGTACCTGGGAATGCCTGGGGTGTACCTGGGAGTGTCAGAGGTGTACTTTGGAGTGTCAGGGTGTACCAGGGAGTGTCAGTGGAGCACCTGGGAGTGTCAGAGGTACCTGGGAGGCCAAAAGTGTACCTGGGAGGTGCCAGAGGTGTATCTGGGAGTGTCAGAGGTGCACCTGGAGTGTCTGAGGTGTACCTGGGCGTGTCTGGAGGTACCTGGCGTGTCTGGAGGTGTACCTGGCAGCAAGTCTGGAGGTGTACCTGGCAGTGTCAGCGGTGTACCTGGGAGTGTCAGTGGTGTACCTGGGAGCAGCTAGGAGGTGTGACTTGTCAGGTGTACCAGGGAGGTCAGTGGAGTACCTGGGAGGCCAGAGGTGTACCTGAGTGTCAAAGGCACCTGGGAGTGTCAGAGGATGCAGAGTGCCAGAGGTGCACCTTTGAGTGTCTGAGGTGTACCTGGAGTGTCTGAGGTGCACCATGTGTCTGAGGTGTACCTGGCAGTGTCTGGAGGTGTACCTGGCAGTGTCAGCGGTGTACCTGGGAGTGTCAGAGGGTACCTGGGAGTGTCAGGAGGTGACTGGAGTGCTCAGAGGTGCACCTGGGAGGCCAGAGGTGCACTTTGGAGTGTCTGAGGTGTACCTGGAAGTGTCTGGAGAGGTACCTGGCAGTGTCAGCAGTGTACCTGGCTGGGAATGCCTGGGGTGTACCTGGGAGTGCTGAGAGGTACCTGGGAGGCCAGGGTGTACCAGGAGTGTCAGAGGAGCACCTGGGAGGTCAGAGGTGTACCTGGGAGTGTCAAAAGGTACCTGGGAGGGTTGTGAGGTGAGTCTGGGAGTGTCGGACGTGTACCTGGGAGTGTCAGTGGTGTACCAGGAATGTCAGTGGAGCACCTGGGAGGCGGAGAGTACCAGTGAGTGTCAGAGGTGTACCTGGGAGGTCAGGAGGTGTACCTGGAGGTCTGGGGTGTACCTGGGATTATTCTACCTGGAGTGTCTGAGGTGTACTCAGGAATGTCAGAGGTGTACCTGGGAGTGTCAGCGGGTGTACCTGGGAGTGTTAGAGGTGCATCAGGGAGTGACAGAGGAGCACCTGAGGAGCATCAGAGGTGTACCTAGGAGTGTGAGAAGTGTACCTGGAGTGTCTGGGGTGTACCTGGGAGGTCAGAGGTGTACTTGGGAGTGTCAGAGGTGTACCTGGGAGTGTCAGCGGTGTACCTGGGAGTGTCTGAGGTACTTGAAGTGTCAGAGGTGCACTGGAGTGTCTGGAGGTACCTGGGAGTGTCTTGGAGGTGTACCTGGCAGTGTCTGAGGTGTACCTGGTAGTGTCTGAGGTGTACCTGGCAGGTTCAGCGGTGTGTACCTGGGAGGCCACAAAATGGGAGTGTTAGAGGCATCAGGGAGTGACAGAGGAGTACCTAGGAGTATCAGAGGTGTACCTAGGAGGTGAGAAGTGAACCTGGGAGTGTCTGGGGTGTACCTGGGAGTCAGGGTGTACCTGGGAGTGTTAGGGGTGTACCAGGAGGCCGTGGAGTACCTGGGAGGTCAGGAGGTACCTGGGAGGTCAAAGGTGTACCTGGGAGTGTCAGAGGTGTATCTGGGAGGTCGGACGTGTACCTGGGAGGTCAGAGGTGTACCAAGGAATGTCAGTGGAGTACCTGGGAGTGTCAGAAGTGTACTGGGAGTCAGAGGTGTACCTGGGAGTGTCAGAGGTGTACCTGGGAGGACAGAGGTGTACCTGGGAGTGACAGAGGAGTACCTAGGAGGCAGAGGTGTACCTGGGAGGCCGGAGGTGTTCCTGGGAGTGTCGGAGGTGGTACCTGGCAGTGTCAAGCGGTGTACTGGGAGTGGGAGATGGCACCACGGAATGTCAGTGAGTACCTGGGAGTGTCAAAGGTGCACCTGGAGTGTCAGAGGTACCTGGGAGTGTCAGAGGTACCTGGAAGTGTCAGAGGTGCACTTGGGAGTGTCGGAGGTGTACCTAGGAGGAGAAGTGCACTGGGAGGTCTGGGGGTGTACCTGGGAGTACCTACAAGTGTCAGAGGTGTACCTGGGAGTGTCAGAGGTGTACCTGGGAGTGTCAGAGGGTTCCTGGGAGGTCAGAGGTGTACCTGGGAATTTCAGAAGTACCTGGGAGGTCAGATGTACCTGAGAGTGTCACAGGAGTACCTGGGATTGTCAGAGGTGTACCTGGGGGTGGTCAGGGGTGTACCAGGGAGTAGCAGTGGAGCACTTGGGAGGTCAGAGGTGTACCTGGGAGTGTGAGAAGTGTACCTGAGTGTCAGAGGTATCTGGGAGTGTCGGACGTGTACCTGGGAGTTAGGAGGTGTACCTGGGAGGTCAGAGGTGTAACTGGGAGTGTCAGATGTACCTGGGAGTGTCAGAGGTGTAACTGGGAGTGTCAGCGGTGTACCTGGGAGGTCGGAGGTGTACCTGGGAGGTGGAGAAGTGCACCTGGGAGTGTCGGAGGTGTACCTGGGAGTGTCGGGAGGTGTACCTGGGAATGTCAGAGGTGTACTTGGGAGGTCAGGAGGTGTATCTAGGAGTGTCAGCGATGTACCTGGGAGTGTCTGAGGTGTACCTGGGAGTGTCGACGTGTGCCTAGGAGGTCAGGAGTGCACTTGGGAGTGTCAGAGGTGAACCTTGAGTGTCTGAGGTGTACCTGGCTGTGTCTGAGGTGTACCTGGCATTGTCTGAGGTGTAACTGACAGTGGGGCGGTGTACCTGGGAGTGTCAGCGGTGCACCTGGGAGTGTTAGAGGTGTATTAAGGAGTGACAGAGGAGTACCTAGGAGTGTCAGAGGTGTACCTGGGAGTGTCAGAGGTGTACCTGGGAGTGTCAGAGGTGTTCCTGGGAGTGTCAGAGGTGTACCTGAATTCCAAACGTGTACTTGGGAGGTCAGATGTACCTGAGAGTGTCACAGGAGCACCTGGGATTGTCAGAGGTGTACCTGGGAGTGTCAGAGGTGTACCTGGGAGTGTCAGGAGATGTACCTGGGAGTGTCAGAGATGTACCTGGGAGTGTCACAGGAGCACCTGGGATTGTCAGAGGTGTACCTGGTTGTGGCCAGGAGGTGTACCTGGAAGTGTCAGAGGTGTACCTGGGAGGTCAGAGGTAATTGGGAGGTCGGAGGTGTACCTGGGAGTGTGGAGAGTGTACCTGGGAGGTCTGGGTGTACCTGGGAGGTCAGAGGTGTACCTGAGAGTGTCGAGGTTTACCTGGGAGGTCAGAGGTGTACCTGGCATCGGAGGTGTACCTGGGAGTGTAAGAAGTGTACCTGGGAGTGTCGGAGGTGTACCTGGGAATGTCAGGAGGTGTACTTGGGAGTGTCAGAGGTGTCCTGGGAGTGTCATGGTGTACCTGGGAGTGTCTGAGGTGTACCTGGAGTGTCAGAAGGTGTGCCTCGGAGTGTCAGAGGTGCACTTGGGAGGTCAGAGGTGCACCTTGCAGTGTCTGAGGTACCTGGGAGTGTCTGAGGTGTACCTGGCTGTGTCTGAGGTGTACCTGGCAGTGTCTGAGGTGTAACCTTGCAGTGTCAGGGTGTACCTGGGAGTGTCAGCGGTGCACCTGGGAGGTTAGAGGTGTATCAGGGAGTGACAGAGGAGCACCTAGGAGTATCAGAGGTGTACCTGGGAGTGTCAGAGGTGTACCTGGGAGTGTCAGAGGTGTACCTGGGAGTGTCAGAGGTGTACCTGGGAATTTCAGAGGTGTACCTGGAGTGTCAGAGATGTACCTGAGGAGTGTCACAGGAGTACCTGGGATTGTCAGAGGTGCACCTGGGAGTCTGAAAGGTGTACCTGGGAGTATCGGAGGTGTACCTGGGAATATCGAGGTGTGTACCTGGGAATATCGGAGGTGTACCAGGGAATGGCAGTGAGCACCAGGGAGGTCAATGGAGTACCTGGGAGTGTCAGAGGTACCTGGGAGTGTCAGAGGTGTGCCTGGGAGGTCAGAGGTGTATCTGGGAGTGTCGGACGTTTACCTGGGAGTGTAGGAGGTGTACCAGGAATGTCAGTGGAGTACCTGGGAGGTCAGGAGGTGTACCTGGGAGTGTCAGAGGTGTACCTGGGAGTGTCAGAGGTGCACCAGTGAGTGTCAGAGGTGTACCTGGGAGTGTCGGAGGTGTACCTGGAGTGTCTGGGGTGTACCTGGAGTATCTGGGGTGTACCTGGGAGTGTCTGAGGTACCTGGGAGGTCAGAGGTGTACCTGGGAGGTCAGGCTGTACCTGGGAGGTTAGAGGTGTATCAGGAGGACAGAGGAGCACCTAGGAGTGTCAGAGGTGTACCTGGGAGTGGCCAGAGATGTGTACCTGGGAGTGTCAGAGATGTACCTGGGAGTGTCAGGAGGTGTACCTGGAGGTCGGAGGTGTACCTGGGAGTGAGAAGTGTACCTGGGAGTGTCTGGGGTGTACCTGGGAGTGTCTGGGTGTACCTGGGAGTTTTAGAGGTGTACCTGGGAGGTCAGAGATGTACCTGGGAGTGTCACAGGAGTACCTGGGAGTCTGAAAGGTGTACCTGGGAGTATCGGGTGTACCTGGGAATATCGGAGGTGTACCTGGGAATACGGAGGTGTACCAGGAATGGCAGGAGCACCAGGAGGTCAAGGAGCATGGGAGGTCAGAGGTGTACCTGGGAGTGTCAGAGGTGTGCCTGGGAGTGTCAGGAGGTGTATCTGGGAGTGTCGGACGTTTACCTGGGAGGCTGGTGTACCAGGGAATGTCAGTGGAGTACCTGGGAGTGTCAGAGGTGTACCTGGGAGGTCAGGAGGTACCTGGGAGGTCAGAGGGTACCATGAGTGAGTCAGAGGTGCACCTGGGAGTGTCGGAGGTGCACCTGGGAGTGTCTGGGGTGTACCTGGGAGTATCTGGGTGCACCTGGGAGTGTCTGAGGTGTACCGGGAGGTCAGAGGTGTACCTAGGAGGTCAGCGGTATACCTGGGAATGTTAGAGGTGTATCAGGGAGTGACAGAGGAGTGCCTAGGAGCATCAGAGGTGTACCTAGGAGTGTGAGAAGGTACCTGGGAGTGTCTGGGGTGTACCTGGGAGTGTCAGAGGTGTACTTGGGAGGGTCAGAGGTGTACCTGGGAGGTCAGGGCGGTGTACCTGGGAGTGTCTGAGGTGTACCTGGGAGTGTCAGAGGTGTGCCTGGGAGTGAGGCACTTGAAGTGTCAGAGGTGCACCTGGAGTGTCTGAGGTGTACCTGGGAGTGTCTGAGGCACCTGGCAGTGTCTGAGGTGTACCTGGCGCGTCTGAGGTGTACCTGGCAGTGTCAGGGTGTACCTGGGAGGTCAGCGGTGTACCTGGGAGTGTTAGAGGTGCATCAGGGAGTGACAGAGGAGCACCTAGAGGCTCAGAGGTGTACCTAGGAGTGTGAGAAGTGTACCTGGGAGTGTCTGGGTGTACCTGGGAGTGTCAGGGGTGTACCTGGGAGTGTCAGGTGTACCAGGGAGGTCAGCGAGTAACTGGGAGGTCAGGAGGTGTACCTGGGAGTGTCAGAGGTGTACCTGGGAGTGTCAGAGGTGTATCTGGGAGTGTCGGACGTGTACCTGGGAGGTCAGAGGTGTACCAAGGAATGTCAGTGGAGTACCTGAGAGTGTCAGAAGTGTACTTGGGAGTGTCAGAGGTGCACCTGGGAGGTCAGAGGTGTACCTGGGAGTGTCAGAGGTGTACCTGGGAGGCAGAGGTGTACCTGGAGTCTCAGAGGTGTACCTGGGAGTGTCAGAGGTGTACCTGAGGAGTGTCGGAGGTACCTGGGAGTGTGAGAAGTGTCTGGGAGTGTCGAGGTGTTCCTGGGAGTGTCGGAGGTGTACCTGGCAGTGTCACAGTGGTGTACCTGGGAGGAGATGTGTACCACGGAATGTCAGTGGAGTACCTGGAATGTCAGAGGTGCACCTGGGAGGTCAGAGGTGTACCTGGGAGTGTCAGGAGGTGTACCTGGAAGTGTCAGAGGTGTAATTTGGGAGTGTCGGAGGTGTACCTGGGAGTGTGAAAAGGCACCGGAGTGTCTGGGGTGTACCTGGGAGGCTCAGAGGTGTACTTGGGAGTGTAAGAGGTGTACCTGGGAGTGTCGGAGGTGTACCTGGAGTGTCGGAGGTGTACCTGGAGTGTCAGGAGGTGTACTTGGGAGGTGAGAGGTGTACCTGGGAGGTCAGAGATGTACCTGGGAGTGTCAAAGGTGTACCTGGGAGGTCAGAGGTGTACCTGGAGTGTCAGAGGTGTACCTGGGATGTCAGCGGTGCACCTGGGAGTGTCGGAGGTGTACCTGGGAATGTGAGAAGTGTACCTGGGAGTGTCGGAGGTGTACCTGGGAATGTCAGGAGGTACCTGGCAGTGTCAGAGGTGTACCTGGGAGGTCAGAGATGTACCTGGGAGTGTCAGATGTACCTGGAGGAGTGTCACAGGAGTACCTGGGATTGTCAGAGGTGTAATGTAGCAGTGTCAGAGGTGTACCTGGGAGGTCAGGAGGTGTACCTGGGAGTGTCAGAGGTGTACTTGGAATGTCGGAGGTGTACCTGGGAGTGTGAGAAGTGTACCTGGGAGTGTCTGGGGTGTACCTGGGAGTGTCAGAGGTGTACCTGAGAGTGTCGGAGGTGTACCTGGGAGTGTCAGAGGTGTACCTGGGAGTGTCGGAGGTGTACCTGGGAGTGTAAGAAGTGTACCCTGGGAGTGTCGGAGGTGTACCTGGGAATGTCAGAGGTGTACTTGGGAGTGTCAGAGGTGTATCTGGGAGTGTCAGCGGTGTACCTGGGAGTGTCTGAGGTGTACCTGGGAGTGTCAGACGTGTGCCTCGGCGTCGAGGTGTACCGGAGTAAGCCAGAGGTGCACCTTTGCAGTGTCTGAGTTGTACCTGGGAGCGTCTGAGGTGCACCTGCCAGGTCTGAGGTGTAACCTGGCAGTGTCTGAGGTGTAACTGGCAGTGTCAGCGGTGTACCTGGGAGTGTCAGCGGTGCACCCAGAGTGTCAGAGGTGTACCTGAGTGCTGGAGGTGCACCTGGGAGGTCAGCAGGTACCTGGGAGTATCGGAGGTGTACCTGGGGAGTGTAAGAAGTGCACCGGAGGTCGGAGGTACCTGGGAATGTCAGAGGTGCACTTGGGAGTGTCAGAGGTGCATCTGGGAGTGCCCAGCGGTGTAATCTGGGAGTGTCTGAGGTGCACCTGGGAGTGTCAGGACGGTGCCTCGGAGTGTCAGGAGAGGTGCACTTGGGAGTGTCAGGAGGTGCACCTTGCAGTGTCTGGAGCTGTACCTGGGAGTGTCTGAGGTGTACCTGGCTGTGTCTGAGGTGTACCTGGCAGTGTCTGGTGTAACTGGCAGGCCAAGGCGTACCTGGGAGTGTCAGGCAGTGCACCTGGGAGGCCAGAGGTACCTGGGAGGCTCAGAGGTGTACCTGGGAGGCTCAGAGGTAAACCTGGGAATTTCCAGAGGTGTACCTGGGAGTGTCAGAGATGCACCTGAGAGGTCACAGGAGTACCTGGGATTGTCAGAGGTACCTGGGAGTCTGAAAGGTGCACCTGGGAGTACCGGAGGTGTACCTGGGAATATCGGAGGTGTACCTGGGAAAAATCGGAGGTGTACATGGAATGGCAGTGGAGCACCAGGAGTGTCAATGGAGTACTGGGAGTGTCAGGAGGTGTACCTGGGAGGCCAGAGGGGTGTGCCTGGGAGTGTCAGAGGTGTATCTGGGAGTGTCGACGTTTACCTGGGGAGGCTGTGAGGTGCACCAGGGAATGCCTGGAAAGTACCTGGGGAGTGTCACAGAGGTGTACCTGGGAGTGTCAGGAGGTGTACCTGGAGTGTCAGCTGTGTGCCCAGCATGCCGAGGTGTAATCTGGGAGTGTCGGAGGTGTACCTGTAGAGGTCTGGGGTGTACCTGTATATCTTGGGTAAAACGTAAGGCCTGAGGTGTAACTGACAGTGTCAGCAGGCCTGGAGTGTCAGCGTGCACCTGGGAGTGTTAGAGGTGTATCAGGGAGTGACAGAGGAGTACCTAGGAGTGTCAGAGGTACCTGGGAGTGTCAGAGGTGTACCTGGGAGTGTCAGAGGTGTACCTGGGAGTGTCAAAGGTGTACCTGGGAGTGTCAGAGGTGTACCTGGGAATTTCAGAGGTGTACCTGGGAGTGTCAGAGATGTACCTGAGAGTGTCAGAGATGTACCTGGGAGTGTCACAGGAGTACCTGGGAGTCTGAAAGGTGTACCTGGGAGTATAGGAGGTGTACCTGGGAATATCGGAGGTGTACCTGGGAATATCGGAGGTGTACCAGGGAATGGCAGTGGAGCACCAGGGAGTGTCAATGGAGTACCTGGGAGTGTCAGTGGTGTACCTGGGAGTGTCAGAGGTGTGCCTGGGAGTGTCAGAGGTGTATCTGGGAGTGTCGGACGTTTACCTGGGAGTGTCAGAGTTGTACCAGGGAATGTCAGTGGAGTACCTGGGAGTGTCAGAGGTGTACCTGGGAGTGTTAGAGGTGTACCTGGGAGTGTCAGAGGTGTACCAGTGAGTGTCAGAGGTGTACCTGGGAGTGTCGGAGGTGTACCTGGGAGTGTCTGGGGTGTACCTGGGAGTATCTGGGGTGTACCTGGGAGTGTCTGAAGTGTACCTGGGAGTGTGGGGTGTGCCTGAGGGTGTCCAGCGTGTACCTGGGAGTGTTAGGGGTGTATCAGGGGGAGTGACAGAGGGTACCTGGGAGTGTCAGAGGGTGTACCTGGGGGTGTCAGAGATGTGCCTGGGGTGTCAGAGATGTACCTGGGGTGCCAGGGGTGTGCCTGGGGTGTCAGGTGTGCCTGGGGTGGTATACCTGGCAGTGTCAGGGGTGTACCTTGAAGTATCAGAGGTGTACCTGGGAGTTTTAGAGGTGTACCTGGGAGTGTCAGAGATGTACCTGGGAGTCTGAAAGGTGTACCTGGGAGTATCGGAGGTGTACCTGGGAATATCGGAGGTGTACCTGGGAATATCGGAGGTGTACCAGGGAATGGCAGTGGAGCACAAGGGAGTGTCAATGGAGTACATGGGAGTGTCAGAAGTGTACCTGGGAGTGTCAGATGTGTGCCTGGGAGTGTCAGGGGTGTATCTGGGAGTGTCGGACGTTTACCTGGGAGTGTCAGAGGTGTACCAGGGAATGTCAGTGGAGTACCTGGGAGTGCCAGAGGTGTACCTGGGTGTGTCAGAGGTGTACCTGGGAGTGTCAGAGGTGTACCAGTGAGTGTCAGAGGTGTACCTGGGAGTGTCGGAGGTGTACGTGGGAGTGTCTGGGGTGTACCTGGGAGTATCTGGGGTGTACCTGGGAGTGTCTGAGGTGTACCTGGGAGTGTTAGAGGTGTATCAGGGAGTGACAGAGGAGTACCTAGGAGTATCAGAGGTGTACCTAGGATTGTGAGAAGTGTACCTGGGAGTGTCTGGGGTGTACCTGGGAGTGTCAGAGGTGTACTTGGGAGTGTCAGAGGTGTACCTGGGAGTGTCAGCGGTGTACCTGGGAGTGTCTGAGGTGTACCTGGGAGTGTCAGAGGTGTGCCAGGGAGTGTCAGGAGGTGCACTGGATGTGTCAGAGGTGCACCTGGGAGTGTCTGAGGTGTACCTGGCAGTGTCTGAGGTGTGACCTGGCAGTGTCTGAGGTGTACCTGGCAGTGTCAGCGGTGTACCTGGGAGTGTCAGCGGTGTACCTGGGATTTGTTAGAGGTGTATCAGGGAGTGACAGAGGAGTACCTAGGAGTATTAGAGGTGTACTTAGGAGTGTGAGAAGTGTACCTGGGAGTGTCTGGGGTGTACCTGGGAGTGTCAGGGGTGTACCTGGGAGTGTCAGGGGTGTACCAGGGAGTGTCAGTGGAGTACCTGGGAGTGTCTGAGGTGTACCTGGGAGTGTCAGAGGTGTACCTGGGAGTGTCAGGTGTATCTGGGAGTGTCGGACCTGTTCCTGGGAGTGTCAGAGGTGTACCAAGGAATGTCAGTGGAGTACCTGAGAGTGTCAGAAGTGTACTTGGGAGTGTCAGAGGTGTACCTGGGAGTGTCAGAGGTGTACCTGGGAGTGTCAGATGTAATGAGTGATTGTCAGACCAAACTTTACAGCCCAGAATTATGCCGCATATAACAGCAAGAGCACTGCAGACCTCGTGGTACCACCACATTCCGGGTTGACACACCTCAGGTCGACCCAAGGGACTTGACCTCGCCCGCTAATGACGTGAGCCAGGTGGCCTACAACCGCACCTAGCCAAGACACCTGGCCAGGACCACACCTGCACACAGCTATCTAGATCAAACCAGTTTGTGTTAATTGTTAGAGGTCAGAAGCCAGCTGGGCCGACCCCATATAAAGGCCCTACATTCCCGTCCACGGGCATTACGATTATCATTATCATTCTGATTCTGGTCATACTGATCCTCATTCTGGTTGCTGTCATCCCCCTCCCGTTCGGGTCGTCACTCGGTTCACTAAGCAGAGTCACGCACGTCCCCTCCCCAGGTCGGGAGGGAGACCTCCCGACCAGACCACGGCATCGCCAGCTAAGCAGACCCTCCCATAGGAGGCAGCCCAGCCAGCACTCACTGGGCCTGCGTCAGGGTACACGTGAGTCTTGTCAGAACGTCCTAGGGTGAGTTACCTACTGTGGGAAGTGTATTCATTCAGGTGTGTCCGAGAGTCAGTGTCAAGTAACGTAAAGCATAATGTGTTAGTACCCCGATATAATAGTGATATTAATGTGTCCATGTCATTGAGTGAAGTAATAAATAGTTGTATCAAGAGGTGTTTAACAAGTTGTCCCTTTAAGAAGTGATATATGTGTATTGACATACGAGATAAGATAAGCGTAGTGACGCTGTTACATATATAGGTAGGAAGTATAGAGAGTAGGAATGTTAAGATAGGAAACTTGGTAGCGTGGCCTGGATGTTATTTGCACAGCGTCACTACGCTTATCTTATCTCGTATGTCAATACACACACATCACTTCTTAAAGGGACAACTTGTTAAACACCTCTTCGATACAACTATTTATTAATTCACTCAATGGCATGGGCACATTAATATCACTATTATATCGGGGTACTAACACATCATGCTTTACGTTACTTGACACTGACTCTCGGACACACCTGAATGAATACACTTCCCACAGTAGGTAACTCACCCTAGGACGTTCTGACAAGACTCACGTGTACCCTGACGTAGGCCCAGTGAGTGCTGGCTGGGCTGCCTCCTATGGGAGAATCTGCTTAGCTGGCGATGTCGTGGTCTGGTCGGGAGGTCTCCCTCCCGACCTGGGGAGGGGACGTGCGTGACTCTGCTTAGTGAACCGAGTGACGACCCGAACGGGAGAGAGATGACAGTAACCAGAATGAGAATCAGTCTGACCAGAATGATAATGATAAAGATAATGCCCGTGGACGGGACTGTAGGGCCTTTATATGGGGTCGGCCCAGCCGGCTTCTGACCTCTAACAATTAACACTAAACTGGTTTGATCTGGATAGTTGTGTGCAGGTGTGGTCCTTGCCAGGTGTCTTGGCTAGGTGCGGTTGCAGGTCACCCGGCTCACGTCATTAGCGGGCGAGGTCAAGTCCCTTGGGTCGACCTGAGGTGTGTCAACCCGGAATGTGGTGGTACCACGAGGTCTGCAGTGCTCTTGCTGTTATATGCGGCATAATTCTGGGCTGTAAGGTTTGGTCTGACAATCACTCATTACACCTCCCGCCAAGACCAAAGCTTCATCACAGAGACTGATGCCACATATAGACAGCAACATCACGTGTGGTGCCAAAGATAATCCCTGGGGCGATAACATAGTCTCACATTTACAAACAACACTCTCATAGGTGTATGTTTTTCTACTGGCGCTAGTTTGATCTGACAAAGCTCACTATACCTCCCACCAAGATCAAAGCTTCTATGCCAGGAGAAAAAGGAAACATAGCAAGTGAACATAGAATGAAAAAATCCTTCATATGTAGCATAGTGTCCGAGGCAACCTTGCAAATCACATTCTACAAACAATAACAGGTGTTACATTTCCTTATCAGCCCATGTCAAAATAATAATTCATCTCAGTCAGTAATATAGCTACAACATCGTGTTTCATAGTCCAAGACATTGATCAAATGAACTCATAGAAAAAAGTGAGACTAAAAAAAGACATTCTTTGTAGTAAACATCAACAAAATCAGAGAAAATACTTCAAAATACACAAAAAATGTTCCTACTTCACATATTAGGGTATTGATATCTTTTTATTATACATCAAAAACATCAGTACATTAGTTGGGTCCGGCATAGCTCACGTCTTCCATCCAGCTGGTATCTGAAAAATAGGGGATGGCGGCAGCTCAGCAGCTGTAGTCGGTTGGTCCTTCATCATCGACTTTCTTGTGATGTCAGGACAGCACATCTTCTGTCTTCTTTCTTCACATAGCACATCTTCTGTCTTCTTTCTTCACATACCGCACCTTGTAGGTCGTTTCTCCACACCTTCTGACTTCTTCTCACTTCCTCCTAGTTTCTATACTATTCCAGACGAGTTTTCTGTCCCATCTGCGTTCTTCCTCTACGTTTAGAGCCTCATTTTCAACGTCTTCTAGATGAATTTTCTGTTCCATCTTCCTTTTTTCTTAGTACATC
>NW_024731255.1:0-11163 GCF_018991925.1 Homarus americanus | reverse complement strand
CTGTCACTATGTTGAAATGAACTGTAGTTTGAGCTTTTCCCCAGCTAGTTATTATATGTCTTATTTGTGTCACTCATGTTACTTGTATATTATTTGTAATTCGTAACCCATTCCCCAAATATGTAACTGTATATTTTCAGCCTTCTGGCTGCCAAGCACTTTCAATAAACCGTTAATTATTATTATTATTATTATTTATATGTTGGCCGATACCAACTCACTCCCCTGAACCCTCCTCCCCCCCGGACTATCAACAAGTTCTTGCCATAAGGTACTATCTCATTTGGCAAAGGAATGGAACCAGTGATGAATAGTGGTGAACAGTGCTTAACTCAGTGAAAAACAACTCGGCAGTTGAGTCTTACCCAAGCTAGCTAACCACCTTCACACAGTGAGGTCCCAGGTACCCAGTTATACTTCCCCTGAGACTCCACGATAGAGAGGCCTGGGACCACACCTCACCCACTTGAATGGGTGAGTCATGTGGACCACGTGGTGTCCCCAAGATGCTACGACACCACGTAGTGAATGTTTTGCTACAGCATCATCATGTGAAGTTCCTCATAACACCATCTGTGAGGTAACTGCTACATCATCAGGCCCCTCATAACGCCATCTGTGAGGGAGTTACTACACTACGTGTCTGGTGTTCAACACCTCACCTTACATGATCTATGCGTGCAAACATTAATCTGTATGTTCACTGTGTGCTCCTTCACCTTTCTCTAATGAGGGCTTTTGTTAAACCACCAATGTATGTACTAAGTCAATTGTGTCCAATGTATACTTTCGAAAAGCCCTTGTTTGGGTTAGGTAGGAGAGAGTAGTCGTCATTATTGTCCAAGCCACATTATCTATTTCTATATATAAGTAATGTAGTCTGGTTTTTAAATACCTCAATCCCCTAACGGTGCCGTTTGTATATTAAGAAATACCGAAGCCATACAGTACAACACCAGCGAATATGAAGTATCACTGTAACCGGCAACTGTTACTCACTCATAACTACATACATATATAGAGTCTTTACAGAATGATAGCAGACACGGGGAAGACGAACAACAAGAGGAGAAGAGTTAGAAGAAAATCAACTTCAAGCTAAGAAGAAGAATACCAAGACATTTCCTCCAAACAAGAAAACAACACACACACAATCAAGCCGACCAAACACTGAGAAACCATGGCGGAACCCAACATGCACCGGACGCTTGACCTGACTCTATCCTGCCGCATCCAGGCGAGTTGCTGCTTAAAGTCCCTCACGCAAGCGCTGTTTAGCCACTGCACCTATTCTATCCTCCTAAAATTCACTTCAATCCCCCCTGCCACTAGCATGTTATGTATGTATGTATGTATGTATGAATGAATGATAACTGCAACTTTGCGTATTAAAACTCATTACTCTTACCGAAATAATATAGTGCGTGGTTATGTTATGTCATGTTAGGATAGATTATAAACTACATTGGGTTACATTTCGTGAGGTTCGGTGACGCTACAGGAAGTTAGGTGAGGTACCTGGAGGTTAGGTGGATGTTGACTGACTGACTGACAATTATTAGGAAGTGGTTCCAACACGTTCACACACAACCTATACTCATACCACAAGTCCAGAATTAGAGAGGATCATGTTATTGGATATATTTTCAACGATTTACTCAGTGTCTAACCAACTCTTTAGCGATTTAAATGTGGACCTAAAATTAGGTCCGTATATTTGTTTGTCGTGGTGGTGGTGGTGGTGTGCGCCCGTCCATCAGGTTGATTAACCACCAAAACCATAAAGGGTGCGGCCCTGCCGTTTCAGGGCATAAACCCCATCCATGGCGGTGACGGTCTTCCTTTTTGCGTGCTCGGTGTAGGTGACGGCGTCACGGATGACGTTCTCCAGAAACACCTTGAGGACGCCGCGGGTCTCCTCGTAGATGAGGCCGGATATACGTTTAACACCTCCACGCCGAGCTAGACGACGAATGGCGGGCTTGGTGATACCCTGGATGTTGTCACGAGGCACCTTACGATGACGCTTGGCGCCACCCTTTCCAAGTCCCTTGCCTCCTTTGCCTCGTCCAGTCATGTTGTTGTGGTTGCTACTACAGGTGGTCCTGGTGTGGCTTCGCCGAATCGAATCGAAAAATGCTAGTGACAGGGGGGAAGGAGGTTCAGGAGAAGAATAAAGGGAGGATTGAAGTGAATTTTAGGAGGAGAGAACAGATGCAGTGGCTAAACACCGCTTGCGTGAGGGATTATAAGATGGGGGCAGCAGCAACAACCCGGCTGGACGCGGCAGGAAGGCGACAAGACAAGGCCAGGCTAGCGTCAGGTCAAGCGTCAGGTCAAGCGTCAGGTCAGGCGTCAGGTGCGTGTTGGGTTGGGCAATGGATGTTCAGTGCTTGGTCGGCTTGATTGTGTTTTGGTTTCTTGTGTGGAGGGGATGTCTTGGTCTTCTTAGCTTGATGTCGATTTTCTTCTCTCTCTCCTTCTCTTCTTGCTCTCTTGAATTGTCCATTCGTTTGTGTTTGGGTCTTCTTGTTCGTCTTCCTCGTACGACACCTGCTCCATGTGTGGCAGCCCTGGACACCGCTACACGGCCTGCCCCAACACAGAGAAAAAATGCGTTGCCTGTGGTGGCCCACACTCCTCCGCCGACCGGACCTGCCCCAGATGGAAGGAGGAATGCAGGGTAGCCAAGGCTCGTCTTGAAAAAAAACTGAGCTACAAAGAGGCCCTCCTTGCTGTACGCTCCCAAGAAAAGAAAAAACCAGCAGTAAAGAAAAACCAACAAAAGAAAACTCAACAGAAGCAGCCCACCACACAGAACCAAGAACACCACGTGGCCCGTGGTGCTGAAGCCCACGCGGCCAGTGGTGCTGAAGCCCACGTGGCAGTAGTGGTGCTAAGCTATGGTCAACCTCTCCCTCTCTAGATTCTTCACACCTATGAGGCTTCCTTACGGTTTGGTGGGAGTAGGTGGTATGCTGTGGACTGTGGTAGTATCGTTCATCAAGGCGTCCTCCTCTTGGAGGTGGGGCGTAGCTTGCGGATGACGCATGCGGCACTCGTGGCCAATGAGGTGGCCACTGAGGTGGAGAATGTCTGTATATAAGCCCGCCCGCCTGCCGGGCCGCCCGTATTGACTATTTCGTCGTCGAGATGGCCCGTACTAAACAGACTGCCCGCAAGTCCACTGGAGGCAAGGCTCCACGGAAGCAGCTTGCCACCAAGGCAGCTCGCAAGTCCGCCCCAGCCACCGGTGGTGTCAAGCAGCCCCATCGTTACAGGCCCGGAACCGTCGCCCTTCGTGAGATCCGTCGTTACCAGAAGAGCACAGAGCTACTCATCAGGAAGCTGCCCTTCCAGCGCCTGGTGCGTGAGATCGCCCAGGATTTCAAGACTGACCTACGCTTCCAGTCGTCTGCCGTCATGGCTCTGCAGGAAGCCTCTGAGGCTTACCTGGTGGGTCTTTTCGAGGACACCAACCTGTGTGCCATTCACGCCAAGCGCGTTACCATCATGCCCAAGGACATCCAGCTGGCCCGGCGCATCCGCGGAGAGCGTGCTTAAGTCCTCTTCCTTGGGGAAAAACAAAAAGCACAACAAAACCTACCAGACATCTATAACTCGGCCCTTCTCAGGGCCAAAGAACTGTTCTGAAGATAATTTTCTTGACAATCGAAATGGTTGGTGGTAGGAGAGCGTTAATTTCGGTTACCCAAATCGCCTAACGGTAAGTTGGTAACATTCGTGCAGGCACGATTGTATAGTAGGTCATCAATTCGGGAGGTGGGTGCAACAAACAAGAGCTAGTAACAAATAAATATATAAAGAATAAGTAAGTAAAGAAATAAATAAAATAAAAGAACATACAATAAAATAAAATAAAAATTTTTTTTACATGAAATAGGCATGCTGCAAACAAGAAATGAAGCCCAAACACACTCCATGTATGTCACTTTGCAGTGGGTGTAAAAGTACTCCACGCAGAATTTATTTATTTATTTATTATGTTTCGATTTAGTCCTGTTTCTACGCCAATAGAGAATGCAGATTATTATAATTTTATTTTTTTTATTTCCTTCTCAATATATCACTGTCGGTAACTGTCTCTTTAACATGTAACTGTGGCTCCGATGGAGCCGATTAAGTTGTAGTAGTGGGATGGCGTGTTTGTTGTGCACAAGTAACCTCTTACTTGGAAGAGGTGTACTTGGTGACAGCCTTGGTGCCCTCAGACACGGCATGCTTGGCCAGTTCACCGGGCAGCAAGAGTCGGACAGCTGTCTGGATTTCCCGACTTGTAATGGTGGAGCGTTTGTTGTAGTGCGCCAGGCGGGAAGCCTCGGCAGCGATGCGCTCGAAGATGTCGTTCACGAAAGAGTTCATGATGGACATAGCTTTGGAGGAGACTCCTGTGTCGGGGTGCACTTGCTTCAGTACCTTGTAGATGTAGATGCTGTAGCTTTCCTTCCTCCTGCGCTTCTTCTTCTTGTCACCCTTGGCAATGGCCTTCTGGGCCTTTCCAGCCTTCTTGGCAGCCTTTCCGGAAGTTTTGGGAGGCATGGCGGCACAGTTACTCGTGGCGCGGAGCGAGAGAATTGAAAACTGGCCCGACTAACTTTTCCTTATATACCGAGCGGGCCGCTCAGGATCAGACTGGCTGCAGCTTCGGCTCTCTTACATTGGTTGGGTCCGCGAGACGGCCACCTGGCCTGATCCTGAGCTTGGTATAAAAGACCAAGGTGGCGGGCGGAAATTTAACTCCTATCACGAAAAGCAGCAGCAGCAACATGTCAGGACGCGGCAAGGGAGGCAAAGTGAAGGGCAAGGCAAAGTCCCGTTCTAGCAGGGCCGGACTCCAGTTCCCCGTGGGTAGGATCCACCGTCTCTTGCGTAAAGGCAACTATGCTGAGCGTGTTGGTGCAGGTGCCCCTGTGTACCTTGCAGCCGTCATGGAGTACCTGGCAGCAGAAGTGCTCGAGCTGGCCGGTAACGCCGCCCGCGACAACAAGAAGACCCGCATTATCCCGCGTCATCTTCAGCTTGCCATTCGCAATGACGAGGAGCTGAACAAGCTCCTGTCTGGAGTCACCATTGCCCAAGGGGGTGTCCTTCCTAACATCCAAGCTGTGCTCCTCCCAAGAAGACAGAGAAGAAATAAGAACCCAAGGTTCGTTCACACAAGACAACCTAACCAAACAGGCTCCTTTCGGAGCCACAGGATATCACTTAAAGAGAGAAATATACGACATCAACGTTTTGCAGGATAACACTCTATTTTACGTGTAATTAGCATAGTATTGTGGAAATTGAGTGAAATTGTTTTTGAATGTTGTAGATGTGAAGGGGTACTGCGGGGGCCTGGGGTGGGGGACTTAAACGGGACTTAGAAGGGCGCAAGAAGCAGCAGCAGCAGCAAGGGAGGCGACCTTATTTTCACTCTGGTTCATTGACATTACACATTTACCAGCAGCATACATTGGAGTCATATTGTAATTGTAGACTAATCAGTGTGGGCTAGCTAGCTAGCCAATTTGGGATAAACAGCAAGAATGTAATGTCCTCAATGAAGTAATGACATAGTTCAAGATACAATAAGTGAGGTGGCCTGAAGTCTTTGACAGTGTCACATTCAATAATATAGTGCTTTAAAGGTGTATCACAAAGTTTACATGCTGAGTGTTCCGGTATGGGTACAGCGTTACTAACTTGCCAGATGTGTCTGTATCCTAACCTAATTCTGGCCACGACTACATCACACAGGCAGGCAGGAGCAAGTTGTTTGGACACTATTCCTAGCCCCCTTGGTCCCTGTTCACCTACTGTAGCAGTAGGTAGGTACCTGTTGTAAATCGAAAGGTTGCCAATTCGTATTCAGGGAAAGTTGTTGGAGCTTCTAAACTTGAACTGACACAATCCGAGGAGTGGTGACCCGAGGATCACAGACACTATCTCTCCCACTACAAATCCCTTCCTAACCTCCTGCTCCTTCCTAACCTCCTGCTCCTTCCTATGTCCTCCCAAAATTGAACCATGCTATCGCAAAGGTAATAATACAGGTAGAGACAACAACATATTTTCCTATTGTCGTATTATATATTAATAACAGAAACGCTGCCGCCATCCCGGAGGCTTTACATTGTCTCACTGTTCATTCCCTCCACAATTCTTCCTCGTACTTCTTCTTCTTCTTCTTCTTCTTCTTCTTCTTCTTCTTCTTCTTCTTCTTCTTCTTCTTCTTCTTCTTCCATGAATACTTTATTAACGGTGTATGTAAGTTTCACCATGTTTTGCACGACAGCGGTAGAGCAAAGTATATTTTGTTAGCAATAAACCAAAAGCATATTTTATGGCCTAATCATCACTACATAGAACACCACCCATAAAGCATGATACAAGTAGACCACAAAAACTGCTATAAACACCCAAAGCATATTTTATTGCCTAATCATCACTACATAGAACACCACTCATAAAGCATGATACTATTAGACCACAAACTGCTATAAACCCCAATAATAAACTATACTAGTGACTATAATTGTGTTACCCAATATTATACGAAATAATACTATAAAACATAATAATAAACACACTAATAGTGTATATTAGTGACTATAATTGTGTTACCCAATATTATACGAAATAATACTATAAAACATAATAATAAACACACTAATAGTGTATATTAGTTGAATGCAAAATCTGATGAGAAGTCAAAAAAAAAAAAAACAACATAACAATAACCTAGAAAGAGTGTAGAGTATTTTTGTGCAAACTATTATACTAGTAGATGGTCTAAGATAACTGTATGTGAAGGAAAAGGTGTGCTCTCCACTCAAACTTTCTTTTTATGAAATCTCCTACTCCCCAGCTGAGCGGTACGCCCAATGGGAAACAAAACGTGGCACATAACACGCCGCCCGCCAGCTCTGGCTCGGTGAATAGGAATCAGTAATCGGGCGGAGTATAAACAACACCGCCGCCAATGTGCTCCTCCCATCTCTGAGGAAATCTGGAGGGCAACTTTGTATTATATTAGCATGTAATAATAATAACAATAATAATAATAATAATACTACTACTAATAATAATAATAATAATAATATTAATAATAATAATATTAATAATAATAACATGCAATTTCATTTTATAACACATACTAACAAAATAGTGTATAGCCTACTATACTTAACTATAATAGGTTAGGTTGCGTAGGAGGATCTAAAAAGTACAGTAGTATATACACACACACACACACACACACACACACACACACATACATATAGACAACAAACTAAATTAGAAACCACACGTCAGTGAAGTTATCAAATCCTCCAGTTTCCGTCTCCACCTCCCACGCCGACTCAAGTCCCTCGGTGGTCCTGCACACGAGCTCCTCAGTGTTTACACAACATTCATACTTCCCAAGCTCACCTATGCCTCCTCCACCTGGTCTTCCTCCCTAAATGCCACACAACGTAAACACCTCGAAAAAGTGCAAAAGAGGCCATGCAAGATTATTCTCTACCCTTCCTACTCCACATATCAAGAAGCGCTCAACACACTGACCCTTTAGACTCTCACTGACCATCACCACGACCTCATCTGCAAATTTGGTAAGAAGCTTCTACACCATCCCCGACACCGGCTCCTACTACCACCTGAGATCCCTAGGCCGAGAATTGCTCTTCGACACCACAACCGCATCCAGCCCATACGTGCACGAACTGATCTCTATAAGAACAGCCCAGTCCCAACCATTGTAAAAATTATCGATAACTTGTAATAAATCAGTGTACTCACTCCCAGTAAACACTACTCCTTGCACTGTCACTATGTTGAAATGAACTGTAGTTTGAGCTTTTCCCCAGCTAGTTATTATATGTCTTATTTGTGTCACTCATGTTACTTGTATATTATTTGTAATTCGTAACCCATTCCTCAAATATGTAACTGTATATTTTCAGCCTTCTGGCTGCCAAGCACTTTCAATAAACCGTTAATTATTATTATTATTATTATTTATATGTTGGCCGATACCAACTCACTCCCCTGAACCCTCCTCCCCACCGGACTATCAACAAGTTCTTGCCATAAGGTACTATCTCATTTGGCAAAGGAATGGAACCAGTGATGAATAGTGGTGAACAGTGCTTAACTCAGTGAAAAACAACTCGGCAGCTGAGTCTTACCCAAGCTAGCTAACCACCTTCACACAGTGAGGTCCCAGGTACCCGGTTATACGTCCCCTGAGACTCCACGATAGAGAGGCCTGGGACCACACCTCACCCACTTGAATGAGTGAGTCATGTGGACCACGTGGTGTCCCCAAGATGCTACGACACCACGTAGTGAATGTTTTGCTACAGCATCATCATGTGAAGTTCCTCATAACACCATCTGTGAGGTAACTGCTACATCCTCAGGCCCCTCATAACGCCATCTGTGAGGGAGTTACTACACTACGTGTCTGGTGTTCAACACCTCACCTTACATGATCTATGCGTGCAAACATTAATCTGTATGTTCACTGTGTGCTCCTTCACCTTTCTCTAATGAGGGCTTTTGTTAAACCACCAATGTATGTACTAAGTCAATTGTGTCCAATGTATACTTTCGAAAAGCCCTTGTTTGGGTTAGGTAGGAGAGAGTAGTAGTCATTATTGTCCAAGCCACATTATCTATTTCTATATATAAGTAATGTAGGCTGGTTTTTAAATACCTCAATCCCCTAACGGTGCCGTTTGTATATTAAGAAATACCGAAGCCATACAGTACAACACCAGCGAATATGAAGTATCACTGTAACCGGCAACTGTTACTCACTCATACCTACATACATATATAGAGTCTTTACAGAATGATAGCAGACACGGGGAAGACGAACAACAAGAGGAGAAGAGTTAGAAGAAAATCAACTTCAAGCTAAGAAGAAGAATACCAAGACATTTCCTCCAAACAAGAAAACAACACACACAATCAAGCCGACCAAACACTGAGAAACCATGGCGGAACCCAACATGCACCGGACGCTTGACCTGACTCTATCCTGCCGCATCCAGGCGAGTTGTTGCTTAAAGTCCCTCACGCAAGCGCTGTTTAGCCACTGCACCTATTCTATCCTCCTAAAATTCACTTCAATCCCCCCCTGCCACTAGCATGTTATGTATGTATGTATGTATGTATGTATGTATGTATGTATGTATGTATGTATGAATGAATGCTAACTGCAACTTTGCGTATTAAAACTCATTACTCTTACCGAAGTAATATAGTGCGTGGTTATGTTATGTCATGTTAGGATAGATTATAAACTACATTGGGTTACATTTTGTGAGGTTCGGTGACGCTACAGGAAGTTAGGTGAGGTACCTGGAGGTTAGGTGGATGTTGACTGACTGACTGACAATTATTAGGAAGTGGTTCCAACACGTTCACACACAACCTATACTCATACCACAAGTCCAGAATTAGAGAGGATCATGTTATTGGATATATTTTCAACGATTTACTCAGTGTCTAACCAACTCTTTAGCGATTTAAATGTGGACCTAAAATTAGGTCCGTATATTTGTTCGTCGTGGTGGTGGTGGTGGTGTGCGCCCGTCCATCAGGTTGATTAACCACCAAAACCATAAAGGGTGCGGCCCTGCCGTTTCAGGGCATACACCACATCCATGGCGGTGACGGTCTTCCTTTTTGCGTGCTCGGTGTAGGTGACGGCGTCACGGATGACGTTCTCCAGAAACACCTTGAGGACGCCGCGGGTCTCCTCGTAGATGAGGCCGGATATACGCTTAACACCTCCACGCCGAGCTAGACGACGAATGGCGGGCTTGGTGATACCCTGGATGTTGTCACGAAGCACCTTACGATGACGCTTGGCGCCACCCTTTCCAAGTCCCTTGCCTCCTTTGCCTCGTCCAGTCATGTTGTTGTGGTTGCTACTACAGGTGGTCCTGGTGTGGCTTCGCCGAATCGAATCGAAAAATGCTAGTGACAGGGGGGAAGGAGGTTCAGGAGAAGAATAAAGGGAGGATTGAAGTGAATTTTAGGAGGAGAGAACAGATGCAGTGGCTAAACACCGCTTGCGTGAGGGATTATAAGCTGGGGGCAGCAGCAACAACCCGGCTGGACGCGGCAGGGAGGCGACAAGACAAGGCCAGGCTAGCGTCAGGTCAAGCGTCAGGTCAAGCGTCAGGTCAGGCGTCAGGTGCGTGTTGGGTTGGGCAATGGATGTTCAGTGCTTGGTCGGCTTGATTGTGTTTTGGTTTCTTGTGTGGAGGGGATGTCTTGGTCTTCTTAGCTTGATGTCGATTTTCTTCTCTCTCTCCTTCTCTTCTTGCTCTCTTGAATTGTCTATTCGTTTGTGTTTGGGTCTTCTTGTTCGTCTTCCTCGTATTTTAAGTCCTCATATGTGTGGAAGAATTCAGAGAGGGAGAGGTTGACCACGTGGGCTTCAGCACCACTGGCCGCGTGGGCTTCAGCACCACGGGCCACGTGGTGTTCTTGGTTCTGTGTGGTGGGCTGCTTCTGTTGAGTTTTCTTTTCTTGGTTTTTCTTTACTGCTGGTTTTTTCTTTTCTTGGGAGCGTACAGCAAGGAGGGCCTCTTTGTAGCTCAGTTTTTTCTCAAGACGAGCCTGGGCTACCCTGCATTCCTCCTTCCATCTGGGGCAGGTCCGGTCGGCGGAGGAGTGTGGGCCACCACAGGCAACGCATTTTTTCTCTGTGTTGGGGCAGGCCGTGTAGCGGTGTCCAGGGCTGCCACACATGGAGCAGGTGTCTTCCTGCGCCTCACACTTGTTTACAGTGTGTCCATAGTGCTGGCATTTGTAACACCGTTTCGGTCTGCAGTAGGGCTTGACTGGCATAGTTATCCACGCCAGTTGAGCTTCCTTGGGTAGGGTGGAGGGGTGTCCGATGAGGGCAGTGGTGTCGGACAGCTTCTTCACAACTTGGAGCTGCTGCTCCTTGAGGAGCTCACTCAGCTCTGCTTTGTCCATGTGGGCAATTTCGGCGTGGGAGATTACACCCAGCTTCAAGTTGTCCCACATGAAGGCAAACATTTTAAAAGGAATGCCGTTGATGTCTGGGATCTCCGCGAGTTGAGCGGGCATGCCCATCTCGGCGAAGGTGATCTTGATGTCACCATGGAGCTTTAG
>NW_024731254.1:0-18490 GCF_018991925.1 Homarus americanus | reverse complement strand
TAAGCGGCACGGGTGGTCCCCATCAGAGGTTCATGGCGCTATAAGATCGTTGAACAGGCTTTGTGTGAAATATAGTAGAGTCTAGGACTGCTTTTATTGTCCTGGTTGCCAAGAGGTATCGTTCCCCGGTCACAATTATAAGATCGTGGGTTCAAATCCTGGTGGGGTGAGGTGTTGATTATATGTAGAAGTCCGTGTGCTTTATTGGGCTAATGAAATATATATGGATCCTCGTGTTTCGAAGCCGCATTTGGTAAAACGTTGCTCTGATCACCTACGCGGCACGGGTGGTCTCCTATAGTGGTTCACAGCGCCATAAGCTCGTTGAACAGGCTTTGTGTGAAATATAGCAGAGTTTAGGACTGCTTTTATTGTCCTGGTGGCCCAGAGGTAGCGTTCCCCGGTCACAATTATAAGATCGTGGGTTTGAATCCTGGTTGGGTGAGGTGTTGATTATATGTAGTAGTCCGAGTGCTTTATTGGGCTTATGAAATATATATTGATCCTCGTGTTTCGAAGCCGGATTTGGTAAAACGTTGCTCTGATCACCTAAGCGGCACGTGGTGTAGTCCTGATAGAGGCTCACGCCATAAGCTCGTTGAACAGCCAAAAGAATATCAGAGTTCAGGACTGTTTTTATTGTCCTGGTGGCCCAGAGGAAGCCCCTGGCCTAAATTATAAGATCGTGGGTTCAAATCCTGGTGGGGTGAGGTGTGTTGATTATATGGTAGTCCGCGGTGCTTTTTAAATAATGAAATATAAGGCGGATCCCTTGTTTGAAGTCGCATTTGCAAAAACGTTGCCTGATCACCCACGCGCACGGGTGGCTCTATAGTGGTTCACAGCGCCATAAGCTCGTTGAACAGGTTTTGCAAAATATAGCAGAGTTTAGGACTGCTTTTTATTGTCCTGGTGGCCCAGAGGTAGCGTTCCCCGGTCACAATTATAAGATCGTAATGGGTTGAATCCTGGTTGCGAGGTAAAGGATTATATGGTAGTCCGAGTGCTTTATTGGGCTTATGAAATATAAGGCTGATCCTCGTGTTTCGAAGCCGCATTTGGTAAAACGTTGCTCTGATCACCTAAGCGGCACGCGTGGTCCCCATTAGAGGTTCACGGCGCCATAAGGTCGTTGAACAGGCTTTGTGTGAAATATGGTAGAGTCTAGGACTACTTTTATTGTCCTGGTTGCCCAGAGGTAGCGTTCCCCGGTCACAATATAAGATCGTGGGTTTGAATCCTGGTGGGGGGAGGTGTTGATTATATGTAGAATTCCGAGTGCTTTATTGGGCTAATGAAATATATTTTGATCCTCGTGTTTCGAAGCCGGATTTGGTAAAACGTTGCTCTGATCACCTAAGCGGCACGGGTGGTCCGCATTAGAGGTTTACGGCGCCATAAGCTCGTTGAACAGGCTTTGTGTGAAATATACCAGAGTCTAGGACTGCTTTTATTGTCCTGGTGGCCCAGAGGTAGCTTTCCCCGGTCACAATTATAAGATCGTGTGTTCAAATCCTGGTGGGGTGAGGTGTTGATTATATGTAGAAGTCCGCGTGCTTTATTGGGCTAATGAAATATATATGGATCCTCCTTGTTTCGACGCCTCATTTGTTAAAACGTTTCTCTGATCACCTAAGCGGCACGGGTGGTCCCTTTATAGCACAAAACAGTCGAAACAGCCTGTGAACAGATGCAGAGTCCACACTGCTGGCGACCGGCGATCGGGCCTGGAACCGGTAAGGAGGCGATTATATGTAGAAGTCCGAAAGTTTTATTGGGCTAATAAATGGCGATCCTGCGTAGCCGATTTGGTAAAACGTTGCTCTGGTCCCGAAGCGGCACGTGTGGTCCCCATTAGATGTTCACGGCGCCATAATCTCGTTGAACAGACTTTTTGTGAAATATAGTAGAGTCTAGGACTGCTTTTATTGTCCTAGTGGCCAAGAGGTAGCGTTCCCCAGTCACAATTATAAGATCGTGGGTTCAAATCCTGGTGGGGTGAGGTGTTGATTATATGTAGAAGTCCGCATGCTTTATTGGGCTAATGAAAGATATATGGATCCTCGTGTTTCGAAACCGGATTTGGTAAAACGTTGCTCTGATCACCTCAGCGGCACGGGTGGTCCCTATTAGAGGTTCACGGCGCCATAAGCTCGCTGAACAGGCTTTGTGTGAAATATAGCAGAGTTTAGGACTGCTTTTATTGTCCTGGTGGCCCAGAGGTAGCGTTCCCCGGTCACAATTATAAGTTCGTGGGTTCAAATTCTGGTGGGGTGAGGTGTTGATTATATGTAGAAGTCCGCGTGCTTTATTGGGCTAATGAAATATATATGAATCCTCCTTGTTTCGACGCCGCATTTGGAAAAACGGTGGTCTGATCACCTAAGCGGCACGGGTGGTCCCCATTAGAGGTTCACAGTGCCATAAGCTCGTTGAACACGCTTTGTGTGAAATATAGCAGAGTCTAGGACTGCTTTTATTGTCCTGGTGGCCCAGAAGTAGCGTTCCCCGGTCACAATTATAAGATCGTGTGTTCAAATCCTGGTGGGGTGAGGTGTTGATTATATGTAGAAGTCCGAGTGCTTTATTGGGCTAATAAAATATATATGGATCCTCGTGTTTCCAAGCCGGATTTGGTAAAACGTTGCTCTGATCACCTAAGCGGCACGGGTGGTCCCCATTAGAGGTTCACGGCGCCATAAGGTCGTTGAACAGGCTTTGTGTAAAATATAGCAGAGTCTAGGAATGGTTTTATTGTCCTGGTGGCCCAGAGGTAGCGTCCCCCGTTCACAATTATAAGATAGTGGGTTCAAATCCTGGTGGGGTGAGGTGTTGATTATATGTAGAAGTCTGCATGCATTTTTGGGCTATTCAAATATATATGGATCCTCGTTTTTCGAAGCCGGATTTGGTAAAACGTTGCTCTGATCACCTAAGCGGCACGGGTGGTCCCCATTAAAGGTTCATGGCGCCATAAGGTCGTTGAACAGGCTTTGTGTGAAATATGGTAGAGTCTAGGACTGCTTTTATTGTCCTGGTTGCCCAGAGGTAACGTTCCCCAGTCACAATTATAAGATCGTGGGTTCAAATCCTGGTGGGGTGAGGTGTTGATTATATGTAGAAGTCCGCATGCATTATTGGGCTAATGAAATATATATGGATCCTCGTGTTTCTAAGCCGGATTTGGTAAAACGTTGCTCTTATCACCTAAGCGGCACAGATGGTCCCCATTAGAGGTTCATGGCGCCATAAGGTCGTTGAACAGGCTTCGTGTGAAATATAGTAGAGTCTAGGACTGCTTTTAGTGTCCTGGTGGTCCACAGGTAGCATTCCCTGGTCACAATTATAAGATTTTGGGTTTGAATCTTGGTGGGGTGAGGTGGTGATTTTATGTAGAAGTCCGCATGCTTTATTGGGCTAAAGAAATATATTTGGATCCTCGTGTTTCGTTGCCGGATTTGGTAAGACGTTGCTCTGGTCACCAAGCGGCACGTGTGGTCCCCATTAGAAGTTCACGGCGCCATAAGCTCGTTGAACAGGCTTTGTGTGAAATATAACAGAGTCTAGGACTGTTTTTAGTGTCCTGGTGGTCCACAGGTAGCATTCCCTAATCACAATTATAAGATTTTGGGATTGAATCCTGGTGGGGTGTGGTGTTGATTTTATGTAGAAGTCCGCGTGCTGTATTGGGCTAATGAAATATATATGGATCCACGTGTTTCGAGCCGGATTTGGTAAAACGTTACTCTGATCACCTAAGCGGGACGGGTGGTCCCCATTAGAGGTTCATGGCGCCATAAGGTCGTTGAACAGGCTTTGTGTGAAATATAGTAGAGTCTCGGACTTCTTTTATTGTCCTGGTGGCCCAGAGGAAGCATACCCCGGTCACAATTATAAGATCGTGGGTTTGAATCCTTTGTGGGGTGAGGTGTTGATTATATGTAGAAGTCCGCGTGCTTTATTGGGCTAATGAAATATATATGGACCCTCGTGTTTTGAAGCCGCATTTGGTAAAACGTTGCTCTGATCACCTAAGCGGCACGGGTGGTCCCCATTAGAGGTTCACGGCGCCATAAGCTCGTTGAACAGGGTTTGTGTGAAATATAGCATAGTCTAGGACTGCTATTATTTTCCTGGTGGCCCAGAGGTAGCGTTCCCCTTTCACAATTATAAGATCGTGGGTTTAAATCCTGGTGGGGTGAGGCGTTGATTATATGCAGAAGTCTGCGTGCGTTATTGGGCTAATGAAATATATATGGATCCTCGGGTTTCAAAGCCACATTTGGTTAAACGTTGCTCTGATCACCTAAGCGCCACGGGTGGTCCCCATTAGAGGTTCATGGCGCCATAAGATCGTTGAACAGGCTTTGTGTGAAATATGGTAGAGTCTAGGACTGCTTTTATTGTCCTTGTTGCCCAGGGGTAGCGTTCCCCGGTCACAATTATAAGATCGTGGGTTTGAATCCTGGTGGGGGGAGGTGTTGATTATATGTAGAAGTCCGCGTGCTTTATTGGGCTAATGAAATATATATGGATCATCGAGTTTCGAAGCCGCATTTAGTAAAACGTTGGTTTGATCACCTAAGCGGCACGGGTGGTCCCCATTAGAGGTTCACGTCGCCATAAGCTCGTTGAACAGTCTTTGTGTGAAATATAGCAGAGTCTAGGACTGCTTTTATTGTCCTAGTGTCCCATAGGTAGCGTTCCCCTGTCACAATTATAAGATCGTGGGTTCAAATCCTGGTGGGGTGAGGTGTTGATTATATGTAGAAGTCCGCGTGCTGTATTGGGCTAATGAAATATATATGGATCCACGTGTTTCGAGCCGGAATTGGTAAAACGTTGCTCTGATCACCTAAGCGGCACGGGTGGTCCCCATTAGAGTTTCATAGCGCCATAAGGTCGTTGAACAGGGTTTGTGTGAAATATAGTAGAGTCTAGGACTGCTTTTATTGTCCTGGTGGCCCAGAGGTAGCATACCTCGGTCACAATTATAAGATCGTGGGTTTGAATCCTGGTGGGGTGAGGTGTTGATTATATGTAGAAGTCCGGGTACTTTATTGGGCTAATGAAATATATATGGATCCTCGTGTTTCCAAACCGGATTTTGGAAAACGTTGCTCTTATCACCTAAGCGGCACGGGTGGTCCCCATCAGAGGTTCATGGCGCTATAAGATCGTTGAACAGGCTATGTGTGAAATATAGTAGTGTCTAGGACTGCTTTTATTGTCCTGGTTGCCAAGAGGTAGCGTTCCCCGGTCACAATTATAAGATCGTGGTTTCAAATCCTGGTGGGGTGAGGTGTTGATTATATGTAGAAGTATGGGTACTTTATTGGGCTAATGAAATATATATGGATCCTCGTGTTTCCAAACCGGATTTTGGAAAACGTTGCTCTTATCACCTAAGCGGCACGGGTGGTCCCCATCAGAGGTTCATGGCACTATAAGATCGTTGAACAGGCTTTGTGTGAAATATAGTAGAGTCTAGGACTGCTTTTATTGTCCTGGTTGCCAAGAGGTAGCGTTCCCCGGTCACAATTATAAGATCGTAGGTCTGAATCCTGGTGGGGTGAGGTGTTGATTATATGTAGAAGTCCGAGTGCTTTATTGGGCTTGTGAAATATATATTGATCCTCGTGTTTTGAAGCCGCATTTGGTAAAACGTTGCTCTCATCACCTAAGCGGCACGCGTGGTTCCCATAAGAGGTTCACGGCGCAGTAAGCTCGTTGAACAGGCTTTGTGTGAAATATACCAGAGTCTAGGACTGCTTTTATTGTCCTGGTGGCCCAGAGGTAGCTTTCCCCGGTCACAATTATAAGATCGTGGGTTCAAATCCTGGTGGGGTGAGGTGTTGATTATATGTAGAAGTCCGCGTGCTTTATTGGGCTAATGAAATATATATGGATCCTCCTTGTTTCGACGCCTCATTTGTTAAAACTTTGCTCTGATCACCTAAGCGGCACGGGTGGTCCCCATTAGAGGTTCACGGTGCCATAAGCCCGTTGAACAGGCTTTGTGTGAAACATAGCAGAGTCTAGGAATGCTTTTATTGTCCTGGTGGCCCAGAGGTAGCGTCCCCCGGTCACAAATATAAGATAGTGGGTTCAAATCCTAGTGGGGTGAGGTGTTGATTATATGTAGAAGTCCGTGTGCTTTATTGGGCTAATAAAATATATATGGATCCTCGAGTTTCGAAGCCGCATTTAGTAAAACGTTGCTCTGATCACCTAAGAGGCATGGGTCATCCCCATTAGAGGTTCACGTCGCCATAAGCTCGTTGAACAGGCTTTGTGTGAAATATAGCAGAGTCTAGGACTGCTTTTATTGTCCTAGTGTCCCAGAGGTAGCATTCCACGGTCACAATTATAAGATCGTGGGTTCAAATCCTGGTGGGGTGAGATGTTGATTATATGTAGAAGTCCGCGTGCTTTATTGGGCTAATGAAATATATATGGATCCACGTGTGTCGAAGCCGGATTTGGAAAAACGTTACTCTGATCACCTAAGCGGCACGGGTTGTCCCCATTAAAGGTTCATGGCACCATAAGGTCGTTGAACAGGCTTTGTGTGAAATATAGTAGAGTCTAGGACTGCTTTTATTGTCCTGGTGGCCCAGAGGTAGCGTTCCGCTTTCACAATTATAAGATCGTGGGTTTAAATCCTGGTGGGGTGAGGCGTTGTTTATATGCAGAAGTCTGTGTGCTTTATTGGGCTAATGAAATATATATGGATCCTCGGGTTTCAAAGCCGCATTTGGTTAAACGTTACTCTGATCACCTAAGCGGCACGGGTGGTCCCCATTAGAGGTTAATGGCGCCATAAGGTCGTTGAACAGGCTTTGTGTGAAATATAGTAGAGTCTAGGACTGCTTTTATTGTCCTGGTTGCCAAGAGGTAGCGTTCCCTGGTGACAATTATAAGATCGTGGTTTCAAATCCTGGTGGGGTGACGTGTTGATTATATGTAGAAGTCTGGGTACTTTATTGGGCTAATGAAATATATATGGATCCTCGTGTTTCGAGCCGGATTTGGTAAAACGTTGCTCTGATCACCTAAGCGGGACGGGTGGTCCCTATTAGAGGTTCATGGCGCTATAAGGTCGTTGAACAGGCTTTGTGTGAAATATAGTAGAGTCTAGGACTGCTTTTATTGGTCCCATGCCAAGAGGTAGCGTTCCCGGTGACAAATTACATCGTGGTTTCAACCTGGTGGGTGAGGTGTTGATTATATGTAGAAGTCCGCGGCTTTATTGGGCTAATGAAATATATATGGACCCCCTCGTGTTTCGAAGCCGCATTTGGTAAAACGTTGCTCTGATCACCCAAGCGGCACGGGTGGTCTCCATTAGTGGTTCACGGTGCCATAAGCCCGTTGAACAGGCTTTGAGTGAAATATAGCAGAGTCTAGGACTGCTTTTATTGAACTGGTGGCCCAGAGGTAGCGTACCCCGGTCACAAATTATAAGATCGTGGGTCTGAACCTGTGGGTGAGTAAAAGCTGATTATATGTAGAAGTCCGGGTACTATTGGGCTAATGAAATATATGGATCCTCGTGTTTCCAAAAACCGGATTTTGGAAAAACGTTGTTTTATCACCTAAGCGCACGGGTGGTCGCCACCGAGTGTTCATGGCGCTATAACATCGTTGTTTGTGAAATGAGAGAGCCTCCAGACTGTTTATTGTCCTGGTGGCCCAGAGGTAGCTTTCCCCGGTCACAATTATAAGATCGTGGGTTTAAATCCTGGTGGGGTGAGGCGTTGATTATATGCAGAAGTCTGCGTGCTTTATTGGGCTAATGAAATATATATGGATCCTCGGGTTTCAAAGCCATATTTAGTTAAACGTTGCTCTGATCACCTAAGCGCCACGGGTGGTCCCCATTAGAGGTTCATGGCGCCATAAGATCGTTGAACAGGCTTTGTGTGAAATATGGTAGAGTCTAGGACTGCTTTTATTGTCCTTGTTGCCCAGGGGTAGCGTTCCCCGGTCACAATTATAAGATCGTGGGTTCAAATCCTGGTGGGGTGAGGTGTTGATTATATGTAGAAGTCCGGGTGCTGTATTGGGCTAATGAAATATATATGGATCCACGTGTTTCGAGCCGGAATTAGTAAAACGTTGGTTTGATCACCTAAGCGGCACGGGTGGTCCCCATTAGAGGTTCACGTCGCCATAAGCTCGTTGAACAGTGTTTGTGTGAAATATAGCAGAGTCTAGGACTGCTTTTATTGTCCTAGTGTCCTAGAGGTAGCGTTCCCCTGTCACAATTATAAGATCGTGGGTTCAAATCCTGGTGGGGTGAGGTGTTGATTATATGTAGAAGTCCGCGTGCTGTATTGGGCTAATGAAATATATATGGATCCACGTGTTTCGAGCCGGAATTGGTAAAACGTTGCTCTGATCACCTAAGCGGCACGGGTGGTCCCCATTAGAGTTTCATGGCGCCATAAGGTCGTTGAACAGGGTTTGTGTGAAATATAGTAGAGTCTAGGACTGCTTTTATTGTCCTGGTGGCCCAGAGGTAGCATATGCCGGAAACAATTATAAGATCGTGGGTTTGAATCCTGGTGGGGTGAGGTGTAGATTAAATATAGAAGTCCGCGCGCTTTATTGGGCTAATGAAATATATATGGACCCTCGTGTTTTGAAGCCGCATTTGGTAAAACGTTGCTCTGATCACCTAAGCGGCACGGGTGGTCCCCATTAGAGGTTCACGGCGCCATAAGCTCGTTGAACAGGCTTTGTGTGAAATATAGCAGAGTCTAGGACTGCTTTTATTGTCCTGTTGGCCCAGAGGTAGCATACCTCGGACACAATTATAAGATCGTGGGTCTGAATCCTGGTGGGGTGAGGTGTTGATTATATGTAGAAGTCCGGGTACTTTATTGGGGTAATGAAATATATATGGATCCTCGTGTTTCCAAACCGGATTTTGGAAAACGTTGCTCTTATCACCTAAGCGGCACGGGTGGTCGCCATCAGAGGTTCATGGCGCTATAACATCGTTGAACAGGCTTTGTGTGAAATATAGTAGAGTCTAGGACTGCTTTTATTGTCCTGGTTGCCAAGAGGTAGCGTTCCCCGGTCACAATTATAAGATCGTGGTTTCAAATCATGGTGGGGTGAGGTGTTGATTATATGTAGAAGTCCGGGTACTTTATTGGGCTAATGAAATATATATGGATCCTCGTGTTTCCAAACCGGATTTTGGAAAATCGCTGTTTTATCACCTGTGCACGTGGTGGTCCCTATCAGAGTGTCTGGCGGCGCTATAAGATCGTTGAACAGGCTTTGTGTGAAATATAGTAGAGTCTAGGACTGCTTTTATTGTCCTGGTTGCCAAGAGGTAGCGTTCCCCGGTCACAATTATAAGATCGTGGGTTCAAATCCTGGTGGGGTGAGGTGTTGATTATATGTAGAAGTCCGTGTGCTTTATTGGGCTAATGAAATATATATGGATCCTCGTGCTTCGAAGCCGCATTTGGTAAAACGTTGCTCTGATCACCTACGTGGCACGGGTGGTCTCCTATAGTGGTTCACAGCGCCATAAGCTCGTTGAACAGGCTTTGTGTGAAATATAGCAGAGTTTAGGACTGCTTTTATTGTCCTGGTGGCCCAGAGGTAGCGTTCCCCGGTCACAATAATAAGATCGTGGGTTTGAATCCTGGTGGGGTGAGGTGTTGATTATATGTAGAAGTCCGAGTGCTTTATTGAGCTTATGAAATATATATTGATCCTCGTGTTTCGAAGCCGGATTTGGTAAAACGTTGCTCTGATCACCTACGCGGCACGCGTGGTCCCCATTAGAGGTTCACGGCGCCATAAGCTCGTTGAACAGGCTTTGTGTGAAATATAGCAGAGTCTAGGACTGCTTTTATTGTCCTGGTGGCCCAGAGGTAGCTTCCCCTTGTCACAATTATAAGATCGTGGGTTCAAATCCTGGTGGGGTGAGGTGTTGATTATATGTAGAAGTCCGCGTGCTTTATTGTGCTAATGAAATATATATGGATCCGCGTGTTTCGAAGCCGCATTTGGTAAAACGTTGCTCTGATCACCTAAGCGGCACGGGTGGTCTCCCCAGGTTCACAGCGCCATAAGCTCGCTTGAACAGGCTTTGTGTGTGAAATATAGCAGAGTTTAGGACTGCTTTATTGTCCTGGTTGCCAAGAGGTAGCGTTCCCCGGTCACAATTATAAGATCGTGGGTTTGAATCCTGGTTGGGTGAGGTGTTGATTATATGTAGAAGTCCGAGTGCTTTATTGGGCTTATGAAATATATATTGATCCTCGTGTTTCGAAGCCGGATTTGGTAAAACGTTGCTCTGATCACCTAAGCGGCACGGGTGGTCCGCATTAGAGGTTCACGGCGCCATAAGCTCGTTGAACAGGCTTTGTGTGAAATATACCAGAGTCTAGGAATGCTTTTATTGTCCTGGTGGCCCAGAGGTAGCTTTCCCCGGTCACAATTATAAGATCGTGGGTTCAAATCCTGGGGGGGTGAGGTGTTGAATATATGTAGAAGTCCGTGTGCTTTATTGGGCTAATGAAATATATATGGATCCTCGTGTTTCGAAGCCGCATTTGGTAAAACGTTGCTCAGATCACCTACGCGGCACGGGTGGTCTCCTATAGTGGTTCACAGCGCCATAAGCTCGTTGAACAGGCTTTGTGTGAAATATAGCAGAGTTTAGGACTGCTTTTATTGTCCTGGTGGCCCAGAGGTAGCGTTCCCCGGTCACAATTATAAGATCGTGGGTTTGAATCCTGGTTGGGTGAGGTGTTGATTATATGTAGAAGTCCGAGTGCTTTATTGGGCTTATGAAATATATATTTATCCTCGTGTTTTGAAGCCGCATTTAGTAAAACGTTGCTCTCATCACCTAAGCGGCACGCGTGGTCCCCATTAGAGGTTCATGGCGCCATAAGGTCGTTGAACAGGCTTTGTGTGAAATATGGTAGAGTCTAGGACTGCTTTTATTGTCCTGGTTGCCCAGAGGTAGCGTTCCCCGGTCACAATTATATGATCGTGGGTTCAAATCCTGGTGGGGTGAGGTGTTGATTATATATAGAAGTCCGTGTGCTTTATTGGGCTAATGAAATATATATGGATCCTCGTGTTTCGAAGCCGCATCTGGTAAAAAGTTGCTCTGATCACCTAAGCGGCACGGGTGGTCTCCTATAGTGGTTCACAGCGCCATAAGCTCGTTGAACAGGCTTTGTGTGAAATATAGCAGAGTCTAGGACTGCTTTTATTGTCCTGGTGGCCCAGAGGTAGCGTTCCCCGGTCACAATATAAGATCGTGGGTTTGAATCCTGGTGGGGTGAGGTGTTGATTATATGTAGAATTCCGAGTGCTTTATTGGGCTAATGAAATATATATTGATCCTCGTGTTTCGAAGCCGGATTTGGTAAAACGTTGCTCTGATCACCTAAGCGGCACGGGTGGTCTCCTATAGTGGTTCACAGCGCCATAAGCTCGTTGAACAGTCTTTGTGTGAAATATAGCAGAGTCTAGGACTGCTTTTATTGTCCTGGTGGCCCAGAGGTAGCGTCCCCCGGTCACAATTATAATGATTGTGGGTTCAAATCCTGGTGGGGTGAGGTGTTGATTATATGTAGAAGTCCGCGTGCTTTATTGGGCTAATGAAATATATATGGATCCTCCTTGTTTCGACGCCTCATTTGTTAAAACGTTGCTCTGATCACCTAAGCGGCACGGGTGGTCCCCAATAGAGGTTCACGGTGCCATAAGCCCGTTGAACAGGCTTTGTGTGAAATATAGCAGAGTCTAGGAATGCTTTTATTGTCCTGGTGGCCCAGAGGTAGCGTCCCCCAGTCACAAATATGAGATAGTGGGTTCAAATCCTGGTGGGGTGAGGTGTTGATTATATGTAGAAGTCAGTGTGCTTTATTGGGCTAATAAAATATATATGGATCCTCGAGTTTCGAAGCCGGATTTGGAAAAACGTTACTCTGATCACCTAAGCGGCACGGGTTGTCCCCATTAGAGGTTCATGGCGCCATAAGGTCGTTGAACAGGCTTTGTGTGAAATATAGTAGAGTCTAGGACTGCTTTTATTGTCCTGGTGGCCCAGAGGTAGCATACCCCGGTCACACTTATAAGATCGTGGTTTTGAATCCTGGTGGGGTGAGGTGTTGATTATATGTAGAAGTCCGCATGCTTTATTGGGCTAATGAAATATATATGGACCCTCGTGTTTTGAAGCCGCATTTGGTAAAACGTTGCTCTCATCACCTAAGCGGCACGCGTGGTCCCCATTAGAGGTTCACGGAGCCATAAGCTCGTTGAACAGGCTTTGTTTGAAATATAGCAGAGTCTAGGACTGCTTTTATTTTCCTGGTGGCCCAGAGGTAGCGTTCCCCTTTCACAATTATAAGATCGTGGGTTTTAAATCCTGGTGGGGTGAGGCGTTGATTATATGCAGAAGTCTGCGTACTTTATTGGGCTAATGAAATATATATGGATCCTCGAGTTTCGAAGCCGCATTTGGTTAAACGTTACTCTAATCAACTAAGCGCCACGGGTGGTCCCCATTAGAGGTTCATGGCGCCTTAAGGTCGTTGAACAGGCTTTGTGTGATATATAGTAGAGTCTAGGACTGCTTTTATTGTCCTGGTGGCCCAGCGGAGGATACCCCGGTCACAATTATAAGATCGTGGGTCTGAATCCTGGTGGGGTGAGGTGTTGATTATATGTAGAATTCCGAGTGCTTTATTGGGCTAATGAAATATATATGGATCCACGTGTTTCGAAGCCGGATTTGGTAAAACGTTGCTCTGATCACCTAAGCGGCACATGTGGTCCCCATTAGAGGTTCACACCGCCATAAGCTCGTTGAACAGGCTTTGCGTGAAATATAACAGAATGTAGGACTGCTTTTAGTGTTCTGGTGGTCCACAGGTAGCGTTCCCTGTTCACAATTATAAGATCGAGGTTCTGAATCCTGGTGGGGTGAGGTGTTGATTATATGTAGAAGTCCGCGTGCTTCATTGGGCTAATGAAATATATATGGATCCTCGTGTTTCCAAGCCGGATTTGGTAAAACGTTGCTCTTATCACCTAAGCGGCACGGATGGTCGCCATTAGAGGTTCATGGCGCCATAAGGTCGTTGAACAGGCTTTGTGTGAAATATGGTAGAGTCTAGGACTGCTTTTATTGTCCTGGTTGCCCAGAGGTAGCGTTCCCCGGTCACATTTATAAGATCGTGGGTTCAAATCCTGGTGGGGTGAGGTGTTGATTATATGTAGAAGTCCGCGTGCTCTATTGGGCTAATGAAATATATATGGATCCTCGTGTTTCGAAGCCGCATTTGGTAAAACGTTGCTCTTATCACCTAAGCGGCATGGGTGGTCCCCATTAGAGGTTCATGGCACCATAAGGTCGTTGAACAGGCTTTGTGTGAAATATAGTAGAGTCTAGGACTGCATTTATTGTCCTGGTTGCCCAGAGGTAGCGTTCCCCGGTCACAATTATATGATCGCGGGTTCAAATCCTGGTGGGGTGAGGTATTGATTATATGTAGAAGTCCTCATGCATTATTGGGCTAATGTAATATATATGGATCCTCGTGTTTCCAAGCCGGATTTGGTAAAACGTTGCTCTTATCACTTAAGCGGCACGGGTGGTCCCCTATAGTGGTTCACGGTGCCATAAGCTCGTTGAACAGGCTTTATGTGAAATATAACAGAGTCTAGGACTGCTTATAGTGTCCTGGTGGCCCATAGGTAGCGTTCCTCGGTCACAATTATAAGATCGTGGGTTCGAATCCTGTTGGGGTGAGGTGTTGATTATATGTAGAAGTCCGAGTGCTTTATTGGGCTAATGAAATATATATGGGTCCTCGGGTTTCAAAGCCACATTTGGTTAAACGTTACTCTGATCAACTAAGCGGCACGGGTGGTCCCCATTACAGGTACATGGCGCCATAAGGTCGTTGAACAGGCTTTGTGTGAAATATAGTAGAGTCTAGGACTGCTTTTATTGTCCTGGTGGCCCAGAGGTAGCATACCCCGGTCACAATTATAAGATCGTGGTTCTGAATCCTGGTGGGGTGAGGTGTTGATTATTTGTAGAAGTCCGCGTGCTTTATTGGGCTAATGAAATATATATTCACCCTCGTGTTTTGAAGCCGCATTTGGTAAAACGTTGCTCTCATCACCTAAGCGGCACGCGTGGTCCCCATTAGAGGTTCACGGAGCCATAAGCTCGTTGAACAGGCTTTGTGTGAAATATAGCAGAGTCTAGGACTGCTTTTATTGTCCTGGTGGCCCAAAGGTAGCATTCCCCGGTCACAATTAGAAGATTGGCTTCAAATCCTGGTGGGGTGAGCCGTTGAATATATGTAGAAGTCCGCGTGCTTTATTGGGCTAATGAAATATATATGGATCCTCGTGTTTCGAAGCCGCATTTGGTAAAACGTTGCTCTGATCACCTAACTATAGTCGGTGGGGTAGTGTTGATTATATGTGTAGAAGTCGAGTGCTTTATTGGGCTAATGAAATATATATGGATCCTCGTGTTTCGAAGCCGCATTTAGTAAAACGTTGCTCTGATCACCTAAGAGGCATGGGTCGTCCCCATTAGAGGTTCACGTCGCCATAAGCTCGTTGAACAGGCTTTGTGTGAAATATAGCAGAGTCTAGGACTGCTTTTATTGTCCTAGTGTCCCAGAGGTAGCGTTCCACGGTCACAATTATAAGATCGTGGGTTCAAATCCTGGTGGGGTGAGGTGTTGATTATATGTAGAAGTCCGCGTGCTTTATTGGGCTAATGAAATATATATGGATCCACGTGTTTCGAAGCCGGATTTGGTAAAACGTTGCTCTGATCAAATAAGCGGCACGGGTGTCCCCATTAGAGGTTCATGGCGCCATAAGGTCGTTGAACAGGCTTTGTGTGAAATATAGTAAAGTCTAGGACTGCTTTTATTGTTTTGGTGGCCCAAAGGTAGCATGCCCCGGTCACAATTATAAGATCGTGGGTTTGAATCCTGGTGGGGTGATGTGTTGATTATATGTAGAAGTCCGCGTGCTCTTATTGGGCTAATGAAATATATATGGACCCTCGTGTTTTGAAGCTGCATTTGGTAAAACGTTGCTCTGATCACCTAAGCGACACGCGTGGTCCCCATTAGAGGTTCATGGAGCCATAAGCTCGTTGAACAGGCTTTGTGTGAAATATAGCAGAGTCTAGGACTGCTTTTATTTTCCTGGTGGCCCAGAGGTAGCGTTCCCCTTTCACAATTATAAGATGGTGGGTTTAAATCCTGGTGGGGTGAGGCGTTGATTATATGCAGAAGTCTGCGTGCTTTATTGGGCTAATGAAATGTATATGGATCCTCGGGTTTCGAAGCCGCATTTGGTTAAACGTTACTCTAATCACCTAAGCGGCACGGGTGGTCTGCATTAGAGGTTCATGGCGCCATAAGGTCGTTGAACAGGCTTTGTGTGAAATATAGATGAGTCTAGAACTGCTTATATTGTCCTGGTGGCCCATAGGTATCGTTCCTTTTTCACAATTATAAGATCGTGGGTTTGAATCCTGGTGGGTTTAGGTGTTGATTATATGTAGAAGTCCGCGTGCTTTATTGGGCTAATGAAATATATATGGACCCTCGTGTTTTGAAACCGCATTTGGTAAACCGTTGCTCTGATCACCTAAGCGGCACGGGTGGTCCCCATTAGAGGTTCACGGCGACATAAGCTCGCTGAACAAGCTTTGTGTGAAATATAGCAGAGTCTAGGACTGCTTTTATTTTCCTGGAGGCCCAGAGATAGCGTTCCCAGGTCACAATTATATGATCGTGGGTTTAAATCCGGGTGGGGTGAGGTGTTGATTTTATGTAGAAGTCCGCATGCTTTATTGGGCTAATGAAATATATATGGATCCTCGCGTTTCCAAGCCGGATTTGGTAAAACGTTGCTCTGATCTCCTAAGCGGCACATGTGGTCCCCATTAGAGGTTCACACCGCCATAAGCTCGTTGAACAGGCTTTGTGTGAAATATGGTAGAGTCTAGGACTGCTTTTATTGTCCTGGTTGCCCAGAGGTAGCGTTCCCCGGTCACATTTATAAGATCGTGGGTTCAAATCTTGGTGGGGTGAGGTGCTGATTATATGTAGAAGTCCGCCTACTCTATTGGGCTAATGAAATATATATGGATCCTCGTGTTTCCAAGCCGGATTTGGTAAAACGTTGCTCTTATCACCTAAGCGGCACAGGTGGTCCCCATTAGAGGTTCATGGCACCATAAGGTCGTTGAACAGCCTTTGTGTGAAATATAGTAGAGTCTAGGACTGCATTTATTGTCCTGGTTGCCCAGAGGTAGCGTTCCCCGGTCACAATTATAAGATCGTGGGTTCAAATCCTGGTGGGGTGAGGTGTTGATTATATGTAGAAGTCCGCATGCATTATTGGGCTAATGAAATATATATGGATCCTCGTGTATCGAAGCCGGATTTGGTAAAACGTTGCTCTGATCACCTATGCGGCACGGGTGGTCCCCATTAGAGGTTCACAGCGCCATAAGCTCGTTGAACTGGCTTTGTGTGATATATAGCAGAGTCTAGGACTGATTTTATTGTCCTGGTGGCCCAGAGGTAGCGTTCCCCGGTCACAATTATAAGATCGTGGGTTTGAATCCTGGTGGGGTGAGGTGTTGATTATATGTAGAAGTCCGCATGCTTTATTGGGCTAATGAAATATATATGGATCCTCGTGTTTCCAAGCCGGATTTGGTAAAACGTTGCTCTGATCACCTAAGCGGCACGGGTGGTCCCCATTAGAGGCTCACGGCGCCATAAGGTCGTTGAACAGGCTTTGTGTGAAATATAGTAGAGTCTAGGACTGCTTTTATTGTCCTGGTGGCGCAGAGGTAGCATACCCCGGTCACAATTATAAGATCGTGGGTTTGAATCCTGGTGGGGTGAGGTGTTGATTATATGTAGAAGTCCGCGTGCTATATTGGGCTAATGAAATATATATGGACCCTCGTGTTTTGAAGCCGCATTTGGTAAAACGTTGCTCTGATCACCTAAAGCGGCACGGGTGGTCCCCATTAGAGTTCCGGCGACATAGCTCGTTGAACAGGCTTTGTGTGAAATATACTTGGAGTCTAGGACTGCTTTATTTCCTGGAGGCTCAGAGTAGCGTTCGGTCATAATTATAGATGGTGTTTGTTTGAATCCTGGTGGGGGTGAGGTGTTGATTATATGTAGAAGTCCGAGTGCTTTATTGGGCTAATGAAATATATATGGATCCTCGTGTTTCCAAGCCGGATTTGAGCTGAAACATTTAACTCTGATCACCCCTAAGCAGCACAGGTGGTCCCCATTAGAGCTCACGGCGCCACTCTGGAGTAGATTGAACGGAAGCTTTGTGTGAAATATAGTAAGTCTAGGACTGCTTTTATTGTCTGAGGTAGGCGCAGAGGTACTTTTGGTCTGCAATTATAAGATCGTGGGGTTTGAATCCTGGTGGGGTGAAGTGTTGATTATATGTAGAAGTCAGCGTGCTATATTGGGCTAATGAAATATATATGGACCCTCGTGTTTTGAAGCCGCATTTGGTAAAACGTTGCTCTCATCACCTAAGCGGCACGGGTGGTCCCCATTAGAGGCTCACGGCGCCATAAGGTCGTTGAACAGGCTTTGTGTGAAATATAGTAGAGTCTAGGACTGCATTTATTGTCCTGGTTGCCCAGAGGTAGCGTTCCCCGGTCACAATTAGAAGATCGGCTTCAAATCCTGGTGGCGTGAGGCGCTGAATATATGTAGAAGTCCTCGTGCTTTATTGGGCTAAGGAAATATATATGGATCCTCGTGTTTCGAAGCCGCATTTCGTAAAACGTTGCTCTGATCACCTAACTGGCACGGGTGGTCACCTATAGTGGTTCACAGCGCCATAAGCTCGTTGAACAGGCTTTGTGTGAAATATAGCAGAGTCTAGGACTGCTTTTATTGTCCTGGTGGCCCAGAGGTAGAGTTCCCCGGTCACAATTATAAGATCGTGGGTTTGAATCCTGGTGGAGTGAGGTGTTGATTATATGTAGAAGTCCGAGTGCTTTATTGGGCTAATGAAATATGTATGAATCCTCGGGTTTTAAAGCCGCATTTGGTTAAACGTTACTCTGATCACCTAAGTGGCACGGGTGGTCCCCATTAGAGGTTCATGGCGCCATAAGGTCGTTGAACACGCTTTGTGTGAAATATAGCAGAGTCTTGGAATGCTTTTATTGTCCTGGTGGCCCAGAGGTAGCGTCCCCCGGTCACAAATATAAGATAGTGGGTTCAAATCCTGGTGGGGGGAGGTGTTGATTATATGTAGAAGTCCGTGTGCTTTATTGGGCTAATGAAATATATATGGATCCTCGAGTTTCGAAGCCGCATTTAGTAAAACGTTGCTGTGATCACCTAAGAGGCATGGGTCGTCCCCATTAGAGGTTCACGTCGCCATAATCTCGTTGAAC